>NW_022436944.1:51291233-51315895 GCF_009761245.1 Sapajus apella
GCTCTTGTTACCCAGGCTGGAGTGCAATGGCGCGACCTCGGCTCACCGCAACCTCCGTCTCCTGGGTTCAGGCAATTCTCCTGCCTCAGCCTCCTAAGTAGCTGGGATTACGGGCACTCGCCACCATGCCCAGCTAATTTTTTGTATTTTTAGTAGAGACAGGGTTTCACCATGTTGACCAGGATGGTCTCGATCTCTTGACCTCGTGATCTACCCACCTCAGCCTCCCAAAGTGCTGGGATTACAGATGTGAGCCACCGCGCCTGGCCCACATTTTTTTTTTTTAATAAAGTGTACGCATACTTACACATAACCTTATAAGAACTAAACTTTGGAGAAGTAAAGATGACAGATCATAGTGTACTGAGAAGAGTTCAGTCATCTGAAGATTGATAGTGGTTGAATTGGTTAATATAAGAAGTATGAGAAAGGTGCCAAAAAGGAGAGAAATGTGAGCTAGAGATAGGGACTACTTGGCTTTATTTCTTCATGAGAGTTACACTTACTGGACGACTTGGTAAAACCAACATTTTTATGGATTATGTGTGATCCTTACCAGGCGGTGAGTAAGGATGGTTGTTACTGGTCAAGCAGTACTTAATAAAGGTTTCTGGCCATGATTTTTTTAAAAGCATACCTATACCAAAGAATTGAAATCTGAAATGATACAATCAGACATATATTAGACTTCTCTGTCTTTTTATTTCCAAAGTAACTTTAGAAAGGGCCTAAGCTTTAAGATTTGAAGTTGCATCTTAACACATCTTAAGAGAATTACGCCAGTGGTTTTTGTTTTAGATATTTTAAGCATATATAGATATAGATCTGTAGATGTGCATGTTAGTGTTTTCAAACACTTGTTTAGCATTTGAATCCTTTCTTCAAATGAGCTTGTACAAAAGTCCCATATAAAAATAGACAAATATGTAAGGTTATATAAGATGGTACTGTATTTTATTCAAAACTGTATGCCCATTCTGATGCCCTGCTCATGTCTGGAATCCCTGAGATACTTGAAACAGCTTGAAATTTTTAAGGTTGACAGTGCCCAGAAGGTGATACAAATGATCTACCTGCATTAATTGCCCTGCTGCTGTTTGGAATCACCTTGTGATCATGCTTAAAAATGTGGGCACCAGAGTCAAAGCTGCCTGGTTCAAATCCCGTCTTGACCATTTCATGGCTGTATAACTTCGGACAGCTTACGTTACATATTGTGCCTTAGTCTAATCATCTGTGTGGTGTCCTGCCTCAGAGGAGAGAGAGAGAGAGAGAGAGAGAGAGAGAGGGAGAGAGAGTGTGTGTGTGTGTGTGTGTGATGATTGAATGAAAAATATTATAGTGTCTGATATGTTTTTTAAAAATAATAATTGTCTATAACTAGTGTACACAACATAAATTACCACTCCCCCTCTTGAACATCTTTCCCTTCCTTAAACACACCATTTCTCCTACCTCAGGGCCTTTGCGCTTCATAGTTTCAAGAAGCTGGAACAGCTCTTTAACTCTTTGAATTGCTGGTTACCCCCATCCTTAAAGACTTCACAGGTGTTATCAGATAGAACTTCTTTTGTATCCTGCTTAAAGCAATCTCTACCCCTTCCTGCTCCGCTTCTTCCCATTTTACTCTTTTATTTCTCTGAATCTTTTCTCCCCCACATCCCCCAGCTCTTGTTTCAATCTATAATTACCTGGTTGGTGTTTATTGTATTTAGGTTCCAAAAGAGCAGAATTAGCCTGTCTTTTTCCAGTGCTCTATTTCCAGTGCCTCACAGAAACTTGGTACACTGTAGTTGCTCAAGGAGTTTTTTTGAAAACATGATTATTACCTTGTAAAAATGAAAACAAATCAATGCCAGATATAGAATAGCCACCTTTAGCGGCATGTATTTTTCTAATATCTTTCAGAGAAGACTTTTTGGGAGTCTGTTAAAGCTGTGCTGTCAAACTGACATTATGTTCTCTCTATCCATGGGAGACAGCCCTTAGCCCTCACTTGGAGTCCATGTGTGGTTATTTTGATAGATAAAACTTTAGTTTACCTGGTTTCTCAAGTCAGAGCAAATTAGGGCCCTGGCTTTGCCTGGCCTTATGAGGGCACTGTGTTGAAATGTAATATTTGGTACAGTGCTCCACCCGCTCCCTTTTGTTGTACCTCTTTCCTCTTTTACCCCCTTTCCTACTTACATTTGCTGTTCTTTCATCACTGTCATTGATCAAAGCTGCTTTCCTCCCTTTTCTTGTTTTCTTTCTGTTCCTGACTGATTCTTTTCTATTTGTTGGATTTAATTTGCATAGGCTAAACTAAACCAGATTTGTGTTGTTTCATTAAAATTAACATTTGTGAACTGAACACTTCTAGAATTTGGGGTATGTTTGTCCCTCATTGTGTTCATAGCATTATGGCTATCAATATATTTTTCTTCCACTTAATTTATTCTTAGACATCTCCAGTTATTAATATTTCTTTCTGATATGGTATCATTTTAAAGAACTGAAAATGTTAATTAAATACACGATACTCTTTGCCACCTCAAAATTTATTTTGAAGATATAAAAGCATTAGGTTAATTTTAAGGCTGAGATATCATTTTATTTTAAATTTATTATGGGTATATAATAGGTATATATATTTATGGGTCACATATGATGTTTTGATATAGGCATACAATGTGTAGCAATCACATCCAGGTAATTGGAATATTCATCACCTCACACATTTATCATTTCTTTGCGTTAGAAACAATTTCAATTCCAATCTTTTAGTTACTTTAAAATATATGGTAAAAGTATGGGTTGTGCTATCAAATAGTAGATCTTTCTTTTTCCTTAAATATTGGATTTTATTCTTCTTAACTGTATTTTTGTACCCATTACCTCTCCCGACATTTTGCCCCCCCTCTACTACCCTTCCCCGCCTCTGGTAACCATTGTTCTGCACTCTGTCTCCATGAGTTCAGTTTTAATTTTTAGGTCTCACATGTGAGATATAACATGCAAAATTTGTCTTTCCATGCCTGGCTTATTTTACTTAATGACCTCTCCATGTTGTTGTAAATGACTAACTCTCATTCTTTTTTTATGGCTAAATAGTACTTTATTGAATATAAGTACCACATTTTCTTTATTCATTCATCTGATGATAGGTTGCTTGGGTTAGGTTGCTTCCAAATCTTGGCTGTTATGAATAATGCTGCAATAAACATGAGAGAGTGCAGGTGCCTCTTTGATACACTGATCTTCTTTCTTTGGATAGGTACCTAGCAGTGGGATTACTGGTTTATATGTAGTTCTATTTATTTTTTTGAGGAACCTCCATACTGTTCTTCATAGTGGCTTTGCTAATTTACATTCCTACCAACAGTGTAGGACTGTTCCCCTTTCCCACATCCTCACCAGCATTGGTTATTGCCTGTCTTTCGGATGCAAACCATTTTAACTGAGGTGACATATCTGATTATAGTTTTGATTTGCATTTTTCTGATGATTAATGGTGTTGAACATCTTTTCATATACCTGTTGGCCATTTACAGAGACATAATTTTTTTTTACCTTTAAGATTAAAAGTTTATTGTGATATTTTGCTTCAGTACATAATCATGAGATTTCTTTGTTGTTGTTTTGAGTGTAAATTAGGCGTTTCAATATAACATAAGATGAAATAACAAATCTGAAACCAAATGTATCAAATGATTGTAAGGAAAATGCAGAGGCAGCTCTTTATGACTTCCTCTATTTGTAAAAGCCCTAGTTTACAAATAGGTTGGTATTCCAGCATTTGTTTATCTAAGGAAATAATACAGTATTTACTGGATACATCTACCAGCTTATAAAGTTCTATTTGAGTTTTCTTTCTTTTTCTTTTTCTCTCTTTTTTTTTTTTTTAAAGACAGGGTCTTGCTCTGTCACCTAGGCTGGAGAACAGTGGTACGATCATAGCTCACTGTAGCCTCAAACTTCTGGGCTGAATCCTCCTGCCTCAGCCTCCTGAGTTGTTGGACTCCAGGCATGTGCCACTGTGCCTGGCTAATTAAAAAAAAATTTCTTTTCCCCCAAGCTGTTTTTGAACTCCTGGGCTCAAGCAGTCTTCCTGGCTCAGCCTCCCAAGTAGCTGAGTTTACAGGCATAAACCACTACATCTGCCATATGCTATAATGTTTTTGAATACAGTATTTTACTAATTGTGCTAACCCAAAAAGCATAACCATTTCTTCCATTAATTGAATTCCAAAATGTAAAATCATCTTTCTACCTTAGGAGACAGTCTCTTTTTCCCTAAATGCCCCTTTCAGAAAAAGTTCATTAGCTCTAAAGATCAGATTAAGAGAAGTTGGAGGAGGCATTTGTTTTTTATTTATTTTTTAACTTTTTTGAAAATTTAAACCAAAAGTGGAGAGAAGACCGTAATAAATTAAACTACCATCTATATTTAATACTTACCAATTTTTTGTCACACTTGCTTCAAAACATTGTTTTATTGTGGCTAAAATACTGAAACTTGAATTGACAGTATTAAAAGGAGGATATATGTGAGATTGGATAGTGTTCTTAGAGTCTTTTAAGATAGCTACATAGTTTTTTAATACTTGGTTTCTCTTTTATTTTTATTTCGGTGACTCATAATTTTTAATACATCATTTCTAAGCCAGTTCACCTAGCTTTAGTGGGGAGAAACTATAATTTGTGTGTGAGAGTATATGTGTTTGAAATTTTTCATAATAGAGTTTGCATATATGTATTATATTACTCATATATATAATTATGTATGTAAATCATATAAATTTTATAATTACATATTTGTATACATGTGTATAGAGAGAAGCTATATCTGTGTATATATATGCTTTATTATGGAAGATTTCTAACATACCGCAAAGTAGAGCTAATATTGTAATGAGCCTCCATGAATACGTCACTCAGATTCAACAGTTTTCAATTTGTGGTTCGTCTATAACACCGTTTTTTCAACTAGTCAAATATTTTGAAAAATCTTCTTGCTACCTTAGGAGACAGTCTCATATGTAAGTAGGACATGCCAAAATTGAAGACTATGTTTGTGCACACAGGTGTTTGAATTTAATGAAGAAGGGAATATAAAACAAAAATTTAAGTGAGTGTTGATACTAGTGTGCCAAAAAGGAGTAATTAGCTAAACAAGGATTAATTGAACCTCATGAGTAAACTGCCAGGAACTATGAGATAACTCCAAGATGCAAAAATTACTAAGAAAAGGTAGTTCATTGTGCGTTGAACTTCAGTGGAGGTTCCAACGTGTTTTTAAGAGCAGAAATTAAAGTACACTGGGAGGAGGGGGATGGAGCATTAGAGAAGACTTCTTCAAAAATGATTAGGAACTTCAGGTCTGAGTTGATCATATGAAGTGAGAATAAAGTACTTGGCTATGGCATGTTTCGATGTAGACAAAACAAAGGGCTGAGGAAAAGATGATGCTAAAACGTCTCAAAAAGTAGGTATAATAAATACATTCAGTTTTTAGTTATTCATTGTAATGGAAAAGAGTAGTTAAATGATCAATCCAAGTGCCTTTTTAAAAAAAAAAGATTAAAAACTAATTTTATTTAGGAACTAATGTAATAGGGAAAAGATCCCTAAGTATGGAACTGGGCTCATTTCTGAATACAGTGACAGTGGAAGATTTAAAGTCAAGGAGCACAGATAGAGCCAATGGGTTTTGGAAAAGACAAATGTGAGGAAGGGAGTAGGGAGATTCTGGCTAAACTAGCTTTACAGGATTCTTGCTGAAGGCAGGCCAGGGTGACCAGACATCACCTGGGGGATCCTGGGAATAAGGAATTTGATTCTGTCAAGGTGATCAGAAATGGAGGGTGGGGATTCTTTTTGAACTGACTTACACAGGATTCTTGCTGAAACTGGGTGGTCCAGACCCAACAGGGACAAACACTGAAGCCCAAGATCAGAGCCTAGTTGAGAAGAGTAAGGTTTAAAGAAACCTAATGTTTGGTCAAGAGGAGTGTCTTTGTCAACTGGGAAGAAAAAAATTACATAGGTATCGCCACATCTTCTGACATGAACAGGCAGCTCTAATCCTGTATAGACTGCACTGTGCAGAGAGAATTGCACTATTGGTTTTACTGAGAGGTTTTAAGTGGATTTTAAGGGCAGTCTTAAGGAGGAAAGAGGGAGAAAAAGTATTATGGGAAACACTCATGCATTTTTTTTTGAAGGAGGAGTAAAAAGGAGAAACAAATAAGCCAGTTATGTCTTCAATACTTTGATGAAGTGGTAGGTGAAGTATTTTTGGCATCACTAAGGGCTTTATTTTATTCTAGGAAAATGAATTATAGTGCCTACTACATTCATTACCCTTGCCCAACTCTCATGCCCCTCATCTTCTACTCACAGCAAATGCAAAGAGGCCAAAACAGCCGTATTTTATATCATATGACCCTGCCCTTTTGGCTATAGGTATTGGATTACAAGCATGGGATCTCATGGCAGCCAACGCATAGATCGTCTGTTAGCTATGACGTGTGACTTTGTATGAAATGATTTGATCCAATCATATTCTTACTGCTGTTTACATGAACTGAGGAAAAGAAAATCAGGCAGCTAAAGCTGGAGGAAACAGAAGTTCCTGAGATAGTTTTGGAGCCCTGTATTAGGGCCAAATGCCTTATATTTACTTTGCATTGAATTGTTAATGTTCCAACTGAGGTATCCTGGAAATTTGCATAAATGAAAATAATCAGACTATGCTTTGTTTAGTAACAACTGAATCTGTAACATAAGTTTATGATATGTTATAAATTTAGATTTAGGTGCTTCCTGATTGCTTTTTATATGTATATGATGAGGAATGTGAGCAGTTATTATATGTAGTTACTCAAACTTGAAACAGAATTTTCTCTTAGGGCGCAAACAAACTTCTGTATCATTTAACAGTAAGGAAATATGGTGTGAGATGAGACTAGAGTTATGTATGAGGTAGACTTTGTGGTTTTGACTATTGTGTTAAGAAGTGGAGGTTTCTCTGCTTTAATTTTAAAGAGATGAAGTCTTTGAATAATTTAGAGAGTTGCAATATGATCACATTTACATTTTGAAAAGAATTTCCTTCTTATGGCTGAGTGCACAGATTGGAGAACTAGAAGGTGGGCAGAATGGATGTAAAGAGACCAGTTAGAGGCTATTTCAGTAGCCTAGTTAAAAGATGATAGTTTGGATTATAGTGCTAGTAGCAGAATAAGAAAATAATATGAAGATTTCGGAGATATTTAGGAAGTAAAGTGACAACCTTGTTATGATTTATGTACAGGATGTGAGAGAGAAGGAACTGTCAAGGATGACACCTAGATTTCTTCAACTTAGGTGTTGGTAAGAGAATACTGAAAGCAGATATAGTGGATTTGTTTTGGGGAGTGGATGGTAGGTGTTTGATCATGAGTTTAGTTGAATGTTGAGTCTGAGATGCCTTTGTAACATTCAAGAAAAGCAGACCACCACATGAGTAGTTAGATAATACTGGTTTGGACATGAGAAGAAAGGTCTAGATAGGGAGGTGATATTAGTGAATTGTGGGCATACTGGTAATAATTGAAGACTTGAATGTGAATGACATCTTTTGGGCAGACATTTTATAGTGAATTAATAAGAGATCTTAGAGGAGAACAGAAATTAGAGAAGACTAGAGAGGTGGGGGTAAAAATCAAGAGACCATTATAGTCAGCAAAGCCAGAGGAAGAAGGATTTGATAAAGAGGGAGAGGCTAAGAATTATGGAAAATGAAAAATACCCATCAGGAAAACTTTATGAAGTTGAATTCTCATGGTTCCTGGTTTTTAAAACATGTTTTTAATAGGCCCTTGACGTCAGTTTTTTAAAATGAAAAATTAGGTTGAAAATTTAAAACCTTGGTATTCTCGCTAAAATACTAGTCCTCTACCATTAAAATATTTTCACACATTTGGGGGTGTGTTACTCTTTCTAGTGTATACTTAACTTTGTATGGTGAATCTCTTATATAGTTTAACTGTTGTTTATGAGCTTATCTGGGTAGAGCTATTTTTAGTTTTTGCTTCTATTGCTAATCCAGGTGTTTGGGTCTTATTTTCAATGTTAGTTTCTGTCTTGGGGATTCTTTGTAAATTTAGACTCTTAATGCATGGCACAACATTTAATTTAGTTTTTTTTATTGGAGTCTTTGAAGCCTTTAGATAAAGAAGAACTTAGTCACTTCAGTGGTGGTGGTTAGATTGTTTTCCATCTTTTACTAGACAGCGTTTCCATAATCATGGCTTTGTAAATACAGTAACCACTTTGTTTCTGGCATTTGAAGATACCACTTTTTAAATTCTGATCTGGTAAATACTTCTTGGAGGAGGAAGGGAGCAAGGTAGCATTTATAGCATTAGCTTAGCTTTCCATGTTATTGGCACACAAAGTTATTACTTAAAATTCTGATTTAAAATTCCCTTCAGAAATTTGGATATATTACTCCATTGCCTTATAGCAATCCAGTGGTTCCACTGAGAAATAAGGTATTAATCTGATTATGTCATTCCTTTGTAGAAAAACTTTCTGAATTAATGATTTTAAGTCATATATTATCTTTAGTATTTTGAAATGTATTGGGATGTGTATGCTCTGTGAAACATAGCATTCTTTTTTTTAAACTCAGCATAAGAACTTCTAGACTACTTAAATTTTCTACTTTTTATCTTGTTTTAATTTGCTCTTCATTTTTGTCCTTTGTATTATTTAACATATCTTTTATTTTATCTTGGCAATTACAAATCTGCCATTCAAAATATTAAATGAATTATCATAAGTCTATTTCATTACAGTAACTGTAGCCTTTAGGTGCTTCAGAGACGCTATATTATTTACTTATCATAGCTACCCTGTGATGCAGGGAACTACCCTTGATGTTCTGCTATGATGTTAATCTCTGTTTTACAGGTGAAGGAACTAGAATGCAGAGAACATAAGTAACTTGCCCAACCAAGGTCACATAGCTAGTCAGTATGGAACTCACATTAAAATGCATGCAATATGATGCTAGAACCTGACCTTTTAATCTCTAGGTTATACTTCTTTCAGATCTGAAAGTTTAATATTAATAACTCTTTCAGAGTTAATATAACTCTGGGTTATATTAACCCTCTGCATATATTAATTCTTGTTACTGTTTCTACAGTATTAATTTTTCTATTTGTTGATTTTGACATTTAGCTGTCATGGTGCTTACTTTTCTCAAATGTTTGATTTTTTTTGGATGTGTTGCTTATTTTGGTATTCAAAAAGACTGTAAAAATGCTACAGAGCTTGCATCTAGTGATTGTCGGAGTTGGGATCATAACTTGCTGCTGGAAAGGATGTATCAAACTGGTCTGGTATAAGGATTTCCTGTTCATCTTGTGTCCAGCATTGTTCTGCTTCTTGACTCACTTGTCTATATGTAGTGCCTACCTCAGGCAGATTCCTCTGATACCCACTTCCCTACTTCACAATAGTAGGGGAGGGGGATTGACCTGACTGAGTATACCTAATGCCATTACCCTGAGGATTGCTCCAGGCTTCTCCCCTGCCCATCACAGCTGCTTTATACTAAACATGGAATATCCCTGGAATTGCCCTCTATGGTTTGTGGTTTTCTTCTGCTTTCATTTTGGGCTCTGGTTTCTTCAATTTCATTTTTTCTCATTTATCCCTTTCAGAAATTATAATTTCTTTTTCTATAAGATCATATTCTTGTTTTATAGTGCTGTTATGGTTTATTCTTTTTAAATTTTTAGTGCTGTTATAGTTTAAAGCCAGCATTTTTAGGATTGCCGGATTTTTGGCAATTATGGTGAGTGTGGCCTTTCTTCCATTTTGATGTTATCTTCTGTCAGCAGTTCTTAATTTTTTGAGATTCATGAACTTCTTTATTGCCCTCCACCACCTAGACCCCAAGCAATGCTAAATGTTATTTTGAGCATTACTAGTTTTGTAGGTATGGGTTTGAGGTTGGGGGTATTTTTATTTATATTAGAGGAATAAGCATATTCTTTTGATATTTTCAGATTATGTTATTCAAGTTTGAGAAAAATTGGTCTGAAAGATATATAGCCACGTAGTTTAATATAAAGGAGCTGTTTCTATTAAGCAGTTTTATAACCTTTCATTTTTTCTCTTTTCTCTAGGTTTAACTATAGATCAACACATCATCTTGCATCTCATGGGTTCTATGAATTTTTAAATTGGTTTGATGAAAGAGCATGGTATCCCCTAGGAAGAATAGTAGGTGGTACTGTAAGTATATTAGTAGTTCTTTATGTTAATTATAACATTTATTGTTATTTGAGTAAATCTTTAATTGCTAAGGTGGTGGGGATTCTTGAAAGCTTTATATAGTTAACAAATTTTTCTGTGGCCTATTATCCGGTATTCAATTTGCTTTTTCCTTGACACCTCCTCCCCTCAATCCCCAACCTGTTTTGAGGTTATCTCACCCTAGCCATTCTTTTTGACAAGTGGTGGAGGCTGGGTGGGGATCTGCTATCACAGTGCATGTGATTGAAGTTCAGGTTATTTGTGTTTGCTTTTATAGCAATTTACTTGAAAAAAGAGTTTGGAAGGAGATAGAAACTTAGAATAATCATGATAATTATATATCTAGAATAATCAGATAATTAGAATTTTTCAGGCCCTGAATGTTTCCAAGTTTTTCCAGGTAATTGACTATTGATTATAGTTCATGCAAACTTCTGATATCTAGAAAGATGACATAAGGGCAAATATTTTTAGGATTTGGGACATAAGGAGAATTTTGATATCTAGAAAGCTGACATAAGGAGAATTTTGAAGAAAAGGTGAAAGACAAGGCAACACTGTTTTGTATTGGAGAAATATATGTTTGATTTTTAAAAAATCAATTTTGCCAGAACTATTCATTTTGTTGGGGTTTTTCTTAACCAAAAGAAATTTCTGACTCTGTTGATTACTTCTAGTATATGCTTGTTTTGTGTCTTTTTAAATTTTAATTTATTTTCTTTTACTTTGGTGAGTTTATTTTCATGTTCTTTTTCTGACTTCTTGAGATGCTTTCTCAGTAATTTTCAACTTTTCTTAATTATTAAGAGATGCATTTTAAGCCTAGAAACTACACAGTAACCACTGTACAAATTGCATTCCATAAGTTCTGATGTGTATTATTTTCATTATTTCAATCAAAATGTATCTTAATTTTTATTATAATTCCCCAACTCATGGATTATTTAGAATTGTTTTTAATTTCAAACACAAGGGGATTACCCAGTTATGTTTTTTCTTTATACTTCAATTATGTTGTGTTTAGAGAACAACTTCTATGTAATTTCAATCCTTTAAAATTTATTGAGACTTGACTTGTGATTTAGGATATTCAGGATATCCAAATTTTTATTAATGTTCCCTTTGTGTTTAGAAGGAACATGTTCTCCATGGTAGTAAGGTGTTGTGCTTCTAGCTTGGGCATTCTTCTTATCCTTGATGTAAACAGAGATAAAGGCATAAATAGAGATGAAGGCACAACAGCAGTTATCATGTTCTGCATGGTGAATTAGAGAAGTATTAAATGGGTAGTGCATATGGTAGATAGCTATTACCTGCAGTTCTTGTGGTGCTAATCTTATATACTCTGTTGTATTACATTTGATAACTATAGTTTTTTTGTGTGTGGTTTATAAGTTTATCTTAAGTTTGTCCTCAGTGGAAGCCTGTTGTCTCTGAGGGTCCTCATGTCCTGAGATTTGGGATCATCCCTTTAATAATCTTTCTCATTTGCCTTTACTGGAGACCTTTAGGGGTTTCACTGGTTTTAGGACAGTTTAGTTTGAGGTTTCTTAACACTGACGGTTATTATAAATGTAGAACCCACATTCACACATCTGAATGAGTTTCATATTCTCCTTTTGGACTTTGTTTCTGCTCTGAGCATTGGAAGGAAGGCAGGCAGAGTTCCTTGATGGGTGAATAGAATTTGTCTAGTTTCATAAGCAGGTCCTGACTTTCTGCTGGTAATTAGGTCTTCACTTTGATCCCTGTGTTGGGTGAAAACCCTCGCCTCCATTTTCATTCCTTAAGGCCCTGGTTTGTTTGGCTTTTTTCTTCCCTGTTGTGGTCTCCCATGACACCAGCACCTACTTTGAATTCCCTCTTCATTTTTGGCATCCGGAGAATTCCCTATATTGAGCTTGATCATGTTTTTTTTCTTGTTAGGGTTTTATCTGTTAATTTAGTTTACGTTCTTTCATTTAGTGCTTCTATGAAAATTGGCTGTTTTGTGTGTCAGTTCAGTCTACTGTATTATATGGATATATTGACTTACCTTGAAAAATATTTTCAAATTCACTTCCTTTTTTCAGTATTGCTGACAAAATCACACACTGGTACCTAGTATTGAATCTGAAGTGGGACAAAATTTTTATCTGTTGAGAATGTGGATAAATTACCGTACTTTCTTTCTTCCCTTCCCCTTTTCTTTTTCCATGCATGAGCCCCCACTTTCTGCCAGTTATTTTTCTGAATGCTGGAGAAAAATTTCCTGTTCTGGAGCTTATGTTCTTGTGAGCGTAGGCAGTTAATAGACAGTAAATAAGTAAAATAAACAGTATATCAATTGATGGTAAGTGCTGTGGAGAAAAAGCAAGAGAGGTAAAGACAGGAGTGCAGGGAAAGAGGTTGCAGTTACAAATTGTATAGCCAGGAAAGGAAATTTATAACCTTTGTAGTTTCTGTTATGGAGTAAATAAAGAATGCTATAGGACTTACCTAAGGAAGCAGATGTAAATCCATGTTTTAGTCACGGAATAGTAACTCAAAAAAAAAATATCCTGTTTACTGTTCTTTGAATCCTTGTAATGTTTGATGTTCCTCTTTTAGAGTGAGGATGAGTATAGCTGTTAACTGGCCTCTTCTAGTTTATTATTTCCCTTTTATCTCTAAGTACTTTAAATGGTATAAAATATTTTAACTTTTCAGAAGTTCCAAAATATTATCTCTGAATTCACCAACTGACTGTTTTTTCTTTTCCTAGCTAGAATTGCTTACTTTGTAAATCTAGGGCTTGAAAGGAGGGGACATTTTATATAAATACGACTTAAATGATTTTGTGCATGATTTTTCTTTATCTTTCTTTTCTCATTTTCTTTTGTACGCACAAGTATGGGCAAAATTGGAGTATGTTAGAACTCCAAACTGAAGGATAAGCTAGACTAAGACCCTGTTTTGATTAAAAAAAAAACAAAACAACGTTAAATCAGTAAGAAAGTTACCTACAGTTTAACATTGTTAAACATTTTCAATTTTAATCATTCGTGGTTCATATTCTCTCTGATCTTTTTATTTATTCCTCCATATGTGAGCCAGTTCCTTGTATGCAACACAAAAAGGTATGGGAGTTTTTTTTGTTTGTTTTTTTTTTTTGTAGTTTATAAAGTAGGCAAATTGTTTTGAGATGTTGCTTTCAAACTTATGGTAAACAAAATGTAATAATAAAGAAGAGTGCATAGTTAATATTTTTGTGTATCTCATTTTATATGTAATTTTTCATTTTTTTCTTCCTAGGTTTACCCAGGGTTGATGATAACAGCTGGCCTTATCCATTGGATTTTAAATACATTGAATATAACAGTTCACATAAGAGATGTGTGTGTGTTCCTTGCACCAACTTTTAGCGGCCTTACATCTATATCTACTTTCCTGCTTACCAGAGAACTTTGGAACCAAGGAGCAGGACTTTTAGCTGCTTGTTTTATTGCTATTGTACCAGGCTACATATCTCGGTCAGTAGCTGGATCCTTTGATAACGAAGGCATTGCTATTTTTGCACTTCAGTTCACATACTACTTGTGGGTAAGTAACATTTAATGTTTTGCTACCATTAACACTCAAGACCTTTCTCCTGAAACACTTTAGATTGTACGCAGATTTGTCATTTACAAATTATAGATTTGTGTACAGAGATCTGTGTTACTGTTCATAATAAATGTAATAATGGATAACATTTAAAAATATGTCAGGCACCTGTCAATTATGTATAGCTAGATTAATATATAGATAAATTGTGAGTTTTCACAACAGATCTGTTATGGCTAATTTACCAGTCCTTTTTAAATAAGTCAGAACTCCAAAAGAAGGGCTATCATAAAACAGTCTGTTGATACTTTTGTTTCTTTGTTTTGGTGAGATAGGTAAGAAATAGTTACCCAGGAATGTTAAAGCACGGTTTGATGAAATTTTAAATTGTTTCTGAAACTAGCATTATTTATTTTGCTGCTGCCAGGCTATTTAAACTTAATGTTTTTTTCCCACGTATAAGGTATGATGCTACTTAATCTTGGGTTCAATTTAAAGCTTGCGATTATTTATGTGTTTATTATTTTAGGTTTAGCTTATAATTTTCCAGTGGCAGAAATTACCAAAATTCGTGTGTGTCAATATGTTTTTGTATATATTATTAAGTGTATTTTTAGGTAGCTAGGTGAATGGCAGCATAATTTTTCTCTTTAATAATTATTTTACATTGTTCAGAACTACTTGGCTAATGAGTATTTTTGCTCTAGCATGGAATTCCAGAGGAGACTGTTGCAATGTGATCAGTATAGACAGTGTCTTGATCTTGAGTTTAAAAGGGAAGCAAGAAAAATACCCGTGGACATGAAGATGATGCCAAGCAGTAGGATGTTGCCAGTGCTGTTGTACATATCAAAACGTGTTTTTAAAAACTCTTTGCTTATTGTATGCAGCTGAGAAAAAAAAAAAAACACTTAAAATCTCTGTTGAATGCCTTTTAATAAACAATATATAGTATTTTAAATTATAAAAATAATACATGTATATGTGGATGGATCCTAATATAATGCTTAATAGAAAAATAAGTTGTGATAAAATATGTACAGTATGAGAAATCCTTGATGTAAATTTTTAAGCAGTACAAACCATACTATGTTTGTTAATAGTTTATAATGAAAGTATAAAAATGTGATAGATGAACTTCATGTACACCAGCTTTGTGATAATGGGTTTTCCTGAGAGTGGGTGGGTGATACTGAGGTGGGCAGTACTAAGGGAGCTTCAACTATGTTGGCCAAAAATTGTTTTAAAGGAAGTATTCTGAAGCAAATGTATTATTTTTAAATTTGAAGTCTGAATAGCTACGTTCATAACTATTTTAATATTCTCTTCACTTGTATATGTTTCAAATACTTGATAATACATTTTTAAAATAAAATATATTGTACACATTTAGACAACAGAAAAATGTAAAGAGAAAATCACCGAGAGCTAACTACTATTTGCATTTTTGAATTTTGGGCATATTAAATTCATGAGTAAGTCCCAGCTGATCATGGTATATAATCTTTTTCATATGCTGCTGAATTTGGTTTGCTAGTATTTTCCTAAGGATTTATGCATCCATGTTCATAAGAGGATATTGTTTATAATATTCTTTACTTGCATCTCTCTGGCTTTGGGAGCAGGGTAATGCTGGCATCATATAATGAGTTAGGAAACGTTCTCTTCAATGTTTGGAAAAGTTAGAGGATTAGTGTTGCTTCAGTTCTTTAAACATTTTAGTAGAATTCACCAGTGAAACCATCAGGAATAGGTCTTCTCTTTTTTGGGAGATTTTTGATTGCTGATTTAGTGTCCTTGCAAGTTATAAGTCTCTGCAGATTCACTACTTCATTGTGACTTAGTCTTGGTAGGTTTTTGTGTTTCTATTAATAGGTATTTGTTCATGTAAGCTATTCAATTTGTTAGCATACAAGACTTGATAATACTCTTAAAATCCATCGTATCTCCTATGGAATCAAGTAATAATGTCGCCACTTTCTGATTTTAGTGATTTGAGTCTTGTCTCTCTTTTTCTTAACTTAGCCAAAGATTAGTCAATTGTGTTGATCTTTTTAAAGAACCAACTTTTGGTTTCATTGATTTTTTTTTTTTTTTTTCTATGTTCTTTTTCTTTTCTCTCTTTTAGTGTATGTGCTGCTAAAGTGAGCACTCTATTTTATCTCTGTTATGGTCTTTATTATTTATTCAGTTTTGTGTTTCTGGAAGCCTTGGGTTTAGTTTGTTCTTTTTTTGGTTCGCAACTTAGTTTGTGAAGTCAGGTTTTTGATTTGAGATTTTTTTTGTTTTTGAATGGAGGCAATTGTAGCTATAAATTTTTCCCTTGGTACTACTTTCACTGTGTCTTACAAGTTCTGATATATGTGGTTTTGTTTTCATTCATCTCTAAGTATTTTCTCATTTTTCTTGATTTCTTTTTTGATCTATTGGTAAGGTATCATGTTTAATTTCCACAAACTTATTTCTGAGTTTTCCTTCTGTTAATGATTTCTGACTTCATCCTATTGTGGTTGGAGAAGATACTTTGTATAGTGTCTATATTTTAAATTTATTGAAACTTAATTTTTGGCTTTAATTTGTGGCCCAACGTATTGTCTGTCCTGGAAAATGTTCCGTGTGTACTTGAGAAAAATTGTGTATGCTGTTGTTTTTCAGAAAAGTGTTTTGTATATGTCTTTCAGACCTAGTTGGTTTATTGTGTTGAGTTCTATATTATCTCCTGTCTGGTTGTTCTGTCCATTATTGAGAACAGAATATTGATGTCACCAGCTATTATTATAGAACTTTTCATTTCTTCAATTCTGTCAAGTTTTTTCTTCCTATATTTTGATGGTCTTTTACTAGGTACATAAGTGTTTGTAATTGCTATCCCTTCTTGCTGTATTGAACCTCTTATTGCCGTATAAGAGTTCTTTCTGTTTTGTAACCTTTTTTTAAAAAAAAAAAAGTGCAGTCTGTTTTTTCTTTTATAATTTTGTAGAGATGAGATTTTACCATGTTGCGCAAGCTCAGAACTCCTGGGCTCAAGCAATCCTCCCTCCTTGGCCTCCCAAAGTGTTGGAATTACAGATGTGAGCCACCACCCTTTTTTTTCTTTCGAATTGTATAAAGTCTGTCTTTTCTGATACTAGTATAGCCACCCCTGCTCTCTTTTGGTTACTGTTTGCATGGAATAACTTTCTGTCATTTTGTTCTCAGTCTCTTTGTCTTTGGATTTAAATTGCATCTCTTACATAACAATATGTAGTTGGATCATGTGTTTATTCTTTCTGCCAATCTGTTTTTGGAGAGTTTAACACACATTTGAAGTAATTACCGATAAAAATGGACTGATTTCTGTGGTTGTGCTGTTTTCTATATGCCTTATGGCTTTTTTTGGTCCCTCATTTCTCCATGAGTTTTTTTTTTGTGTGTGTTTAGTAGATTCTTTTGGTAGTGAAACATTTGAATCTTTACTTCTGTGCATGTTTGTGGATTGCCTTTCACTCTGTGGATAGTGTCCTTGGCACAAATTTTAAATTTTTATGAAGTCTTCATTTTTGTTGTTGTTGCCTGTGCTTTTGTGTCATATTTAAGGAACTGTTGCCTAATTCAAGGTCACGAATATTTACACCTGTTTCTTTCTAAAGATTTTATACTTCAAGTTCCTCCACTAGGTTTTTGATCCATTTCAAGTATTTTTGTATATGGTGTGAGAGAGGAGTTCCAACTTGATTTTTTGCATGTGGATATCCACTTATCTTAGCACTGTTAAAAAAAAAAAAAAATACTCTTCTTTGTTGAATGGTCTTCGCTCTCCTGTCAGAAATCAATTGATTATAAATGTATGGGTTTATTTGTGGACCCTTAATTTTATTCCATTGCCATCTGTATGTTGTGTCTTTATGCCAGTAGCACACAGTTTTGGTTTCTGTGGCTTTGTAATGAGTTTTGAAATGCAAAAGCATAAGTTCTTTAACTTTTTCTTACTTTTCAAGATTGCTTTGGCTGTATGGGGCCTCTTGTATTTTCATAAGTTTTAGGATTAGCCTGTTCATTACATCTTTTATTTTTTTAAGTGGCATAATACTGTTTTGTTAATTCAACAGAAATTTTTGTAGAATATAGTACGGAACATGTGCTGTTTTATATGTTGATTATACAGGGTTAAATGAAATTGTTTAGTAGAAGAAATTGTGGATATCACTGCTTTGAAGGATTATATTAACAGAAGGATGGAATGATAAAACATTCTCACCCAGGAACTAGGAGGTTACCTAGTGAGTTTTTCTTTTGTTTTCTTTTTAAAAACAATTTATTTAAATAAATTAGGTTTACAGTGGAAACAGCTTCAGTATTTGAAAATTAGAAAACTTGTGTTTGAGTTCTGGCATGAAATACTCTGACTCTTGACAAATTGCCACTTTTGAATCTCATTCAATTTTTTTATAAGTAAGATAGAGAAAATGTTTTGGCAACAGCATTATAATAGATAAGGACATTTATTTAAAGTTTCATTATTACTAATTGAAAGTGGAAATAATTACAGTTCTAACTACTCTGAAAAGTTGTTTGTAGCCCAAATGAATATTTGGGGTTTTCTTAGAATACTTTTTCTTGTTGATTTCTAATTCTGTTGTTGAAGACCATGCTTTGTATAATTTGTCTTTTTAGTATTGAGACTTGTTTTATGGTCTAGCACAGAAGTCTGTCAAGTATGGCCCATATGTAGGTTACCTGCTTTAGTAAATAAAGTTTTACTGGAACACAGACTTGGCCACTCATAAACATGTTGCTTTTGCCTTCTTTTACACCAGAATAACAGAATTGAATAGTTGTGACAGATCTGGCTCCTTAAGTGTGAATATTTACCATCTTGACTGTTCAGAGTAAGATTGCTGGATCCTGGTCAAGCATGTTCTCCATGCTGGAGAGAGTTATCCACATATGCTTGAAAAGAACATGTACTTTGCTGTTTGGAGGTTTCATATCCTTAATGGTCAGGTCAAGTTGGTTGGTATTGTTGTCAAATCTTCTGTATGCTCATTGGTTTTCTTTCAAGTTCTGTCTTCAACAATATGGTTGGAGATTTCAATAACTGCCTCTCAGAAACCGTTTTTTTCTTTTAGTTCTGTCAGTTTCTGCTTTATGTATTTTAAGGATTTAAGTTCCCTGTACACTTAAAATTTTTACATATTCCTATATTGACCCTTTTATTATGGTGAAGTAGTTCTCTTTGTTTCTAGGAACATTCCTTGTCTTAAAATCTGCTTTGTCTGATTGATTTCATATGATTCCTGTTTCCATGGCTTACCTTTTTCTGTATTTCAAAACCAAACTGTTTGTATCTCTAGATTTAAAACTTTCATTGACTGCATATGGTTGGATCTTGACTTTTTATTCAGACTGACCATCTCTGCCTTTTGATTGGAGTTTTTAGTCCATTTACATTTAATGCAGTTTTTAAATATTATTTATTTTGCATCTGCCAATTGCTGTCTTCTTTTGTGTTGAAATGTGTTTTTAAGTATACCATTTTTAATTCCCCTGATTGTTTAACGTCTATTGCTATTTATTTATAGTGCTTGATGCAGAGAATGAATTATGCATCTTATTACAATCTACTTCTACTTCACATAATTCTGGTAAAATAGCAGCTTTGGTCCAACACAGCTTTATTTTTTTACTCCTCTCCTCTATGCTGTTATTCTCATATATATTATATCTATGTATGTTATCTACCTAACCATACAGATTATATTCATATAGTTTATACATATTAAATTAAGACAACAATTAAGAGAGTCTTCTATATACTCCGTATTTACCATTTCCAGTACTCTTTATTCTGTCCCATAATCTGAGTTTCCATTTGTTATAATTTCCCTTTAGCCTGAAGGACTTTCTTTAATATTTTTTCTAAAGCAAATCTGCTGTAATGGAATTTTTCAATTTTGCCTTACGTTTTCATCATTAAGTATATATTTTATTGGCGTTAAGTACATTGATTATGCAACCATCACCACTATCCATCTCCAGAGCTCTTTATTTTACAAAACTGAAACTCTATGCCCATATAAACAATATCCCCCCTTTTTACCTTCCCCTCAGCCCTTGGCAACTGCCATTCAAATTTCTGTCTCTGATTTTTGACTAAGTACTTCACGTGAGTGGAATCATATCGTATTTGTCTTTTTGTGACTGGCTTGTTTCACTTAGCATAATGTCTTCAAAGTTTATCCATGTGGTAGCATGTCAGGATTTTCTTCCTTTTTAAGGTGGAATAATATTCCATTGTAGGTATATGCCATATTTTGCTTATTAATGCATCTGCAGATGGACACTTTTATGATTTAGCTCCTTTGAAAGTGATTGTACAAATCTGTCTCCAAAACCCTGCTTTTGATTCTTTTGACTATATACCTTGAAGTGGAAGTGTTGGATCATATGTCAGTTCTATTTTTAAATTTTGAGGAAATGCCGAAATGTTATCCACAACAGCTATATCATTTTACATTCCCACCAACACCACAAAGGTTTTAAATTTTCCCAGTCCTTGCCAACACATGTGATTTTCTGGTTCTTTTGATAGTAGCCATCCTAATGGGTGTCAGGTGGCATCTTGGAGTTTTATTTGGAGTTTCCTAATGAGTAGTAATGTTGAGCATATTTTCTTGTGCTTGTTGGCCATTTGAAAAGCCTACACCTTCTCCTGGGTATTCACAGTGACTTTCTAATTTCCCATCATATATGTGGTTAGTTTTTAATGTCATAGTCTTCAATATTTGCTTTCCAAATGGGGAAAAGCAGAAATATGAAGGGGGAAAAAAAGTACCAGTCCTTTAAATCCCCTGCCAGTCACTTCAGCCAGAGGAGGAGGGGCTTGCAGCAATGAGGCCAAAATGCAAAGGTGATCACCTCTTTGTCTGTCCTTCTCTGACAGAAAGCAGCAATCAGTGATCAGAGTGCAGAACCTCAGTACTTGGAGGACAAGTTTCCTCACATCAGATTGATTCTGCCTGTGCCATTATTGTCTAGGTAGGGAGCTGATTTCAGCATCTTCCCAGAATCCTCACCTGTCTTCCTTTTTGAAGGATAGTTATGTAAGAATGTAGTAGGTCGCCTGTAATCCCAGCACTTTGGGAGGCTGAGGTAGGCGGATCACAAGGTCCGGAGATTGAGACGATCCTGGCCAACATGGTTGAAACCGCATCTCTACTAAAATACAAAAATTGAGCTGGCCGTGGTGGCGCATACCTTTAGCCCCAGCTACTGGGAGGTTGAGGCAGGAGAACTGCTTGAACTTGGGAGGCGAAGGTTGCAATGAGCCGAGATTGCCCCACTGCACTCTAGCCGGGCGACAGAGCGAGATTCTGTCTCAAAAACAAGGAAAAGAAAAAAAAGAATGTATTACGTTGGTGCAAAAGTAATTGAGTTTTTGTCCCATTACTTTTAATGATACTTTTCTCTTTCATTTAACCCTTGATAATTTTCTCTTTCATTTAATGCTGTATGTCATTCCACTTCTGTCAGACTTTTTTTTTCTGATACAAAGTCAATCATATTACTTCCCAGTGGGTTTTTTTTTTCTTTTTCTTTTCAACTTTTCCTCTTTTTCTTTATCTGCCAGTACTTTGACTACAGTTTGACTAGGTATAGTTCTCTGTGTTTATTGTATTTGGTGGCTTCTTGGGTTTCATGGATCTGTAGATTAGTGCTTACCTTAGAATTTGGGAATTTGTAATTGTTTCTTTAAATACTGTTTTGTATCTTCTTTGTGGCCTTTCCTTTTTTGGGTTTCTATTTTTCTCTGTTATTATTGACTTATCTTCATGATCACTGATTCTTGTCATCTCAAATTTGCTATTGAGCCTACTTAGTGAATTTTTTGTTCCGTTTATTATGCTCTTCAACTCTAAAAATTTCTGGTTCGTTCTCCTCACATGTAAAGGAGAATATATATATATATTCTGTTTCTTTATGGAAATTCTCTGTTATATCATTATATTTTCCTTTAATTTTCTTAATATAATCTTTCATTCTTTGAACATATTTATAATAGCTGTTTTAGAGTCTTTATTCTCTAACTACAACATCTGGGCCAACTCAGAATTAGTTTTTATTGATCGTGTCCCCTTCCCCAACCTACACCTGTCCAAGTATGGGCCACACTTCCTTGTTTCTTTGCATGGCTTGTAGTTTTGGGTTGAAGCTTACCCAAGTTATCTTTATTTTATTTATATATATATAAAGTATATATATATATACTATATATATATATATATATAAAGTATATATATATATAAAGTATATATATATGTATATATAAAGTATATATATATAAAGTATTTATATATATAAAGTATATATATATATGTATATATAAAGTATATAAAGTATTTATATATATAAAGTATATATATACACACTATATATATATATAATATATATATTTTTATTTTATATATATATAATAATATATATATAATTGCATTTTAGGTTCTGGGGTACATGTAAAAAACATGCAGGATTATTGCATAGGTACATACTTAGCAATGTGGTTTGCCGCCTCCATCCCCATCGCCTATATCTGGCTTTTCTCCCCATGTTACCCCTCCCCCCCCCCTTTCCCCCCCCTACCCCCCCCCCACACACCTTAGTGCATGATGCTCCCCTCCCCGTGTCCTTGCATTCTCATTGTTCAGCACCCGCCTATGAGTGAGAACATGCAGTGCATGATTCTCTGTTCCAGTGTCAGTTTGCTGAGAATGATGATTTCCAGGTTCATCCATGTCCCTACAAAGGACATGAACTCATCTTTTTTTGTGGCTGCATAGTGTTCCATGGTGTATATGTGCCACATTTTCCCTGTCCAGTCTATCATCGGTGAGCATTTGGGTTGGTTCCAAGTCTTTGCTATTGTAAACAGTGCTGCAGTGAACACACGTGTGCATGTGTCCTTATAATACAATCATTTTTAATCCTTTAGATATATACCCAGTAATGGGATTGCCGGGTCAAATGGAATTTCTATTTCTAGGTCCTTGAGGAATTGCCACACTGTCTTTCACAATGGTTGAACTAATTTACACTCCCATCAACAGTGTAAAAGTGTTCCTATTTCTCCATATCCTCCCCAGCATCTGTTGTCTCCAGGTTTTTTCATGATCGTCATTCTAACTGGAGTGAGATGGTATCTCAATGTAGTTTTGATTTGCTATTCTCTGATGACCAGTGATGAGGAGCATTTTTTAATATGTTTGTTGTCCTCATATATGTCTTCTTTTGAAAAGTGCCAGTTCATATCCTTCACCCACTTTAGAATGGGTTTGTTTTTTTCTTATAAATCTGTTTTAGTTCTTTGTAGAATTTGGATATAAGTCCTTTGTCAGATGGGTAGATTGCAAAAATATTTTCCCATTCTGTTGGTTGCCGGTTCACGCTAATGATTGTTTCTTTTGCTGTGCAGAAGCTATGGAGTTTAATTAGATCCCACTTGTCTATTTTGGCTTTTGTTGCCAATGCTTTTGGTGTTTTAGTCATGAAGTCCTTGCCTATGCCTATATCCTGAATGGTTTTGCCTAGGTTTTCTTCTAAAGTTTTTATGGTATTAGGTCTTATGTTTAAGTCTGTAATCCATCTGGAGTTAATTTTAGTGTAAGGTGTCAGAAAGGGGTCCGGTTTCTGCTTTCTGCACATGGTTAGCCAGTTTTCCCAACACCATTTATTAAACAGGGAATCCTTTCCCCATTGCTTGTTTTTGTGAGGTTTGTCAAAGATCAGATGGTTGTAGATGTGTGGTGTTGCCTCCGAGACCTCTGTTCTGTTCCATTGGTCTATATCTCTGTTTTGGTACCAGTACCATGCTGTTTTGATTACTGTACCCTTGCAGTATAGTTTGAAGTCAGATAGTGTGATGCCTCCAGCTTTGTTCTTTTTGCTTATAATTGACTTGGCTATGCGGGCTCTCTTTTGGTTCCATATGAAGTTTAAGGTGGTTTTTTCCAGTTCTGTGAAGAAGGTCATTGGTAGCTTGAAGGGGATAGCGTTGAATCTGTAAATTACTTTGGGCAGTATGGCCATTCTCACAATATTGATTCTTCCTAACCATGAGCATGGAATATTTCTCCATCTGTTTATGTCCTCTCTTATTTCGTTGAGCAATGGTTTGTAGTTCTCCTTCAAGAGGTCCTTTACATTCTTTGTTAGTTGTATTCCTAGGTATTTTATTCTCTTTGTGGCAGTTATGAATGGCAGTTCGTTCTTGATTTGGCTCTCTTTAAGTCTGTTATTGGTGTATAGGAATGCTTGTGATTTCTGCACATTGATTTTGTATCCTGAGACTTTGCCGAAGTTGCTTATCAGTTTAAGGAGATTTTGGGCTGAGACAATAGGGTCTTCTAAATACACAATCATGTCATCTGCAAATAGACAAGTTTGACTCCCTCCTTTCCTAATTGAACAGCCTTTATTTCTTTTTCTTGCCTAATTGCTCTGGCTAGAACTTCCAATACTATATTGAATAGGAGTGGTGAGAGAGGGCATCCTTGTCTAGTGTCAGATTTCAAAGGGAATGCTTTCAGTTTTTGCCCATTCAGTATAATATTGGCTGTGGGTTTGTCGTAAATAGCTTTTATTATTTTGAGATACGTTCTGGCACTACCTAGTTTATTGAGAGTTTGTAGCATAAAGGGCTGTTGAATTTTGTTGAAGACCTTCTCTGCATCTATTGAGATAATCATGTAGTTTTTGTCTTTGGTTCTGTTTATGTGGTGAATTACATTTATAGACTTGCATATGTTGAACCATCCTTGCATCCCCAG
>NW_022436944.1:51315995-51328879 GCF_009761245.1 Sapajus apella
TATTGGCTGTGGGTTTGTCGTAAATAGCTTTTATTATTTTGAGATACGTTCTGGCACTACCTAGTTTATTGAGAGTTTGTAGCATAAAGGGCTGTTGAATTTTGTTGAAGACCTTCTCTGCATCTATTGAGATAATCATGTAGTTTTTGTCTTTGGTTCTGTTTATGTGGTGAATTACATTTATAGACTTGCATATGTTGAACCAGCCTTGCATCCCCAGGATGAAGCCTATTTGATCATGATGGATAAGCTTTTTGATGTGCTGTTGCAATTGGTTTGCCAGTATTTTATTGAAGATTTTCGCATCTGTGTTCGTCACGGATATTGGCCTGAAGTTTTCTTTTGTTGTTGAGTCTCTGCCAGGTTTTGGTATCAGGATGATGTTGGTCTCATTAAAAAGATTTGGGGATAAAAGCCCATGTATCATAATACCACACGACAAAGTCCTAACATTTCTCCTAGAGTCTTTTCAGTTCCTTTTGAGTAACTCAGGTGTTGTTTTCTGCTTTGGCAGATGTTGCTGTTTTTCCTTTTTCGTTATTGATCTCCCCTTCTCCTTTATAGTTCTTCAGTGCCTGCTTTGACCATTCTTTTACATAGATTTAGTTACTCTCATTTCTGTTTTCATACCACTTAATTTCTAATACCTGTGTCTATTATAGCACTTGGTATACAGTACCTTTTATCAATTTTTTTTGTTTTTAAAGTTCTGGGGTACAAGTGCAGAAAGTGCAGGTTTGTTACATAGGTATACACGTGCCATGGTGGTTTGCTGCACCCATCAACCCATGATCTACATTAGGTATTTTTCTTAATTCTATCCCTCCCCTATCCCCTCACCCGCCAACAGGCCCTGGTGTGTTATGTCCCCCTCCCTTTGTCTGTGTGTTATCATTGTTCAGCACTCACTAATGTGGTGTTTGGTTTTCTGTTCCTATGTTAGTTTGCTGAGAATGATGGTTTTCAGCTTCACCCATGTCCCTGCAAAGGACGTGAACTCATTCTTTTTTATGGCTGCATAATATTCCATGGTGTATATGTGCCACATTTTCTTGATCCAGTCTATCATTGATGGGCGTTTGGGTTGGTTCCAAGTCTTTGTTCTCATGAACAGTGCTGCAATAAACATATGCATGCATGTGTCTTTGTAGTAGAATACCTTGTAATCCTTTGGATATAAGCCCAGTAATGGGATTGCTGGGTCAAATGGTATTTCTATTTCTAGATCCTTGAGGAATCACCACACTGTCTTCCACAATGGTTGAACTAATTTACGCTCTCAACAACAGTGTAAAAGTTTTCCTATTTCTCCACATTCTCTCCAGCATCTGTTTTTTACAGAATTTAATGATCAACATTCTAACTGGCATGAGATGGTATCTCATAGTGGTTTTGATTAGCATTTCTCTAATGACCAGTGATAGCGAGCTTTTTTTCATGTTTGTTGGCTGCATAAATGTCTTCTTTTGAGCAGTGTCTGTTCATATCCTTTGCTCACTTCTGATGGGATTGTTTTTTTCTTGTAAATTTGTTTAAGTTATTTGTAGATTCTGGACATTAGCCCTTTGTGAGATAGATAGATTGCAGAAATTGCTCTGATGTTATTTTCTTTTGCTGTGCAGAAACTCTTTAGTTTAATTGGATCCCCTCTCTCAATTTTGGCTTTCGTTGCCTTTGCTTTTAGTATATTAGTCATGAAGTCTTTGCCCAGTCCTGAGTGGTATTGCCTATGTTTTCTTCTAGGGTTTTTATGGTTTTAGGTCTTAGGATTAAGCCTTTAATCCCTCTTGAGTTAATTTTTGTATAAGGTGTAAGGAAGGGATCCAGTTTCAGCTTTTCTGCATATGGCTAGCCAGTTTTCCCAACACCATTTATTAAATAGGGAATTCTTACACCATTGCTGGTTTTGGTCAGGTTTGTCAGGTTGTAGATGTGTGGTGGTATTTCTGAAGCCTCTGTTCTCTTCCATTGGCCTATATATCTGTTTTGGTACCAGTACCATGCTGGTTTGGTTACTGTACCCTTGTAGTATAGTTGGAAGTCAGGTAGCGTGATGCCTCCAACTTTGCTCTTTTTGTTTAGGATTATCTTTGCCATGAGGGCTCTTCTTTGGTTTCATATGAAATATAAAGTTTTTTCCAATTCTGTGAAGAAAGTCAACAGTAGCTTGACGGGGATAGCATTGAATCTGTAAATTACTTTGAGCAGTGTGGCCATTTTCATGATACTGATTCCGATAACTTCTTTATTTTGCCTTAATTTCGTTATTTGCCCACTAGTCATTCAGGAGCAGGTTGTTCAGTTTCCATGTAGCTGTGTGGTTTTGAGTGAGTTTTTTAATCCTGTGTTCTAATTTGATTGTATTGTGCTCTGAGAGACTGTTATGATTCCTACCTTTTCGCATTTGCTGAGGAGTGTTTTACTTCCAATTATGTGGTCACTTTTGGAATAAGTGTGATGTGGTGCTGGGAAGAATGTATATTCTGTTGATTTGGGGTGGAGAGTTCTGTAGATGTCTGTTAAGTCCACTTGGTCCAGAGCTGAGTTCAAGTCCTGGATATCCTTGTTAATTTTCTGTCTCGTTGATCTGTCTTAATATTGACAGTGGGGTGTCTGGAGAGGCAGAGTGGTGGCAGGGCCTTGCTGAGGGGCTGTGGGCTCCGCCCAGTTCGAACTTCCTGGTGGCTTTGTTTACACTGTGAGGGTAAAACCACCTACTCAAGCCTCAGCAATGGAGGAAACCTCTTCCCCTTAGCAAGCTTCTGCGTCCCAAGTGACCTCAGACTAGTAGCGAGAATTTCAAGACAGTAGATCTTAGCTTGCTGTGCTCTGTGGGATTGGGACCTGCCGAGCCAGACCATTAGGCTCCCTGGCTTCAGCCCCCTTTCCAGGAGAGTGAATTGTTGTTCCAGGTGCCCCTGGGGTGTGGGGAAAAAAAATCCCTGCTGCTAGCTTGGTGTCTGCCCAAACGGCTGCCCAGTTTTGTGCTTCAAACCCAGGGCCCTGGTGGCATAGGCACCTGAGGGAATCTCCTGGTCTGCCGGTTGCGAAGACTGTGGGAAAAGCATGGTGTCTGTGCCAGAATGCACTGTTCTTCCCAGTACAGTCTCTCAAGGCTTCCCTTGGCTAGGGGAGGGAGTTCCATGACCCCTTGTGCTTCGTGGGTGAGGCAGCTCCCCACCCTGCTTTGGCTCACCCTTCGTGGGTTGTACCTACTGTCCAACCAGTCCCGGTGAGATGAACCAGGTACCTTAGTTGGAAATGCAGAAATCACCCACCTTCTGCATCAGTCTCGCTGGGAGCTGCAGACCGGAGCTGTTCCTATTTGACTGTCTTGCCAGCAGAAACCTTTCAATTCTAAGTAAGATGTGTACTTTCTCCCCAGATTTTGGCATCTCTGAAATTAGGATATATGTTAAGAGTGATGGTCATAGATTCTATGAAATAGGGTTTATTGATTACTTGCTTTTCAGTTGACTTCCTCCTGTAGACTGTGAGCTTTTTGTGGGCTTAGAGTTTTTAAATTCTATACCTCTGCTGCTTCTGTCTGTACCTGCTGCTGAATCCACTGTGGGTGGTTGATTGGATGCCTTGCATCTTTCGTGCGTTATTGCCCTAAAGTTTTGCCCAAAGCCACCGCCTCAGTAGAGTTTCTGGTAATTTTTTCCCAGCCAGAACTGCTTTCCTGTCTTTAGCATTCAAGGCTCTATAAGGACCTTTTGGTACTCAGCGTTTATACTTACCATAGGATTGCTTTTATGTTATATTTTGACTCAAGTTCTTGTCTTTATACCTTATCTCCCTAATATAGAGCTGAGTTATAGTTTATGTCCAGCAGAGCCTAGCAAAGTTTTCTGTGTATTAGTCAGTACTGAAGAATATGTTTGCTTTACATTATCTCTTTCAGCCAGTTGGATTGAGTCTGAGGAAATTTCAGGATATGAACTGTATTTAGTGGTTGTAAAATATATGTTGGTTTTATTGTAATAGATTATAGTAGTCTGGGTTCAGTTAGGAGAGAGAAAGAAGTATTAATTATGATAAAAGTATAATAGAAGGAAACTCTATATGGTATCACTAAGGCTAAGGGAGTGCACAAGAAAGAGCAAACTAGGAAGGTTTTCAGACCTCATTGCATAGGGTGTGGTTCAGCCCATTGAACTGGTTTGGCACTGCTGAACAAGCAGTAGACCACTCTGGAGTATAGATACCTCAGGGGAAGGGATGGGAAGTGGCCATGATGACCTGTGGCGTGGCGTGTGGATATCAGTGAGGGCAAGAGACTTTTCAGAAAATGAAAATATGTAATTTGTTTTCAAAAAGATGATTCTTTTTACCGAAAACTAAATAACAAAGAATGAGAGCTATTCTTAAAATGGCTGAGTGTGCTACTCAGTGTTATAAATGCATACATTAAGTACATCTGCATATCTGAATAACCATAGTAGTTTTTAAAATAACCTTGACTTTTTGTAGCATGTGGTTACTAAACATTTACCTTTTTAAAATTCAGCAAGAGCATTTATAAACATTTTTATTATATCAGTTGCTTTTGTTTTTTAGGTAAAATCTGTAAAAACTGGGTCAGTGTTTTGGACAATGTGCTGCTGCTTATCCTATTTCTATATGGTAAGATTTCATATTTGAGATTACATGAAGTCTAACAGGTCTTTGAAGATTTAAACAGTTCTTCTCTTTCTTTCTCCTGAAATCTGTAGGATTTTTATTTTGTTTAATGTAATCTTTCTTTCTTTCTTTGGAATCTTGCTCTGTTGCCCAGGCTGGAGTGCAATGGTGCAATCTCGGCTCACTCCAACCTCCGCCTCCTGGGTTTAAGCAGTTGTCCACCTCAGCCTCCCAAGTAGCTGGGATTACAGGCGCATGCCACCATGCCCGGCTAATGTTTTTGTATTTTTAGTAGAGACAGGGTTTTACCATCTTGACCAGGCTGGTCTTAAACTCCTGACCTCGTGATACACCAGCCTCGGCCTCCCAAAGTGCTGGGATTACAGGCGTGAGCCAACCCACCTGGCCTTAATGTAATCTTCTGTTACTACCATCCTCTTTGCTTCTCCTACTCATAGATCCTATGTAACATGCTTTGGTGGAGAGGGCTAATATTTAACTGCTAAAATAAAGTATCTGAAGCAAGTAAAACAAAATGTTTTCAGGTGTACCACTTTCAAAATACTTAAACTTTTTAATTATTTAAGAATTTAAAAAAAATTTTTTTAAGATTATTTAGTTAGATTTTGTTTTTGTTTTTGTTTTAGATGGAGTCTTGCTCTGTTGCCTAGGCAGGCTGGAGCGCAGTGGCACAATCTTGGCTCACTGCACCCTCTCCCTTTTGGCATCACGCAATTCTTCTACCTCAGCCTCCTGAGTAGCTGGGATTACAGGGCCTGCCACCATGCCTGGCTAATTTTTGTATTTTTAGTAGACGCGATTTCACCATGTTGGCCAGGCTGGTCTTGAACACCTGACCTTGTGGTAAGCCAGCCTTGGGCTCCCAAAGTGCTGGTATTAAAGGTGTGAGCCACCACACCCGGCCTATTATTTATTTTTTTTAGAGACAGTGTCTCTGTTGTCCAATCTGGAACGCACTGGTGCAATCATAGCTTACTGTAACCTTGAACTCCTGGACTTAAGTCCACCTCAGCCTATCAAGTAGCCAGGACTGCAATTATGTGCCACTACATCTGGCTAATTTTTAAAAATATTTTGTCGAGATAGTTTCGCACTCTGTTGCCCAGGCTGGTCTTAAGCTCCTGGCCTTAAGCAATCCTCCTGCATTAGCCTCCCAGAGCACTCGGATTATAGGCGAGAGCCACTGCGCCTCTTTTAACTTTTTAATGACTTAAATTTAAATATTATTTTTCTATTCTTCCTAGCTTTATTTTATTTTATTACTTTTTTTTGAGACAGAGTCTCGCTTTGTCACCTAGGCTGAAGTGCAGTTGTGTGATCTCTCTCACTGCAACCTCTGCCTCCTGGGTTCAAGCTATTTTCCTGCCTCAGCCTCCCAAGTAGGTGGTATTACAGACGTGTGCCACTATGCCTGGCTAATTTTTGTATTTTTAGTAGAGACGGGTTTCACCATGTTGGTCAGGCTAATCTCAAACTCCTGACCTCAAATGAGTTGCCTGTCTCAGCCTCCCAAAGTGTTCGGATTACAAGTATGAGCCAGGGCACCTGGCCCCTATCTTTATTTTTAAAATTGCTCTGACAAGTAAAATGTTTTTCAAGTTAAATTGCTTACTAAAAAAGAACAGGAAACTTTGTCTGTCAAATATCGAGCATGAAACCATGGTTAGATAAAATAAGCTTTTATTTAACACTCAATTTTAAATATTAAAAATTGGTTTTTCTGTTTTGGAACTGATATTAAAAATTGGTTTTTCCATATTGGAATTGACTAGGCTACTGCTTAATGTTAAAATAATCTGAGTTTTTAACAGACATTATCTAAACAATTTAGTCAAGTGAACTTAGAGCAGAGAAATAAGAGTACTTTGAAGTCTTGGTAAAAAAGATAACCTAAGTAAACAGTTAACTGAAAAGACGGAATGAGAAAAGGTTGTAGAAAGAATGTTCTTTTGGCCCATTTGCTCTCATTTCATTCCTTAAAGTAAATGAAGGAGAACTCTTAAAATGAATTTATGTGAGCCAGAGAAGAAATAAATCCCTGTAAAGATCATGCATAAGATCAGCAAGTACTTTTCAAAACATCAGATTTACTTTCAGATTGGTTTTAGCTTTTCTTTGTTCTTAAGTGAACAAAATAAGGTAGCATGTTGATACTATGCCCAATTTTCATAATTGTTGTAGTAGATCCCTAGAGTCATGACTGAAATAATGGTCATATCCTCTAGGTCAACCTATAAATTACCTACATATTTTTTAAACAGGTTTCTTAAGATTGGAGTTCAGTATTACCCGTTTATTCTTACTCTTTTTTTTCTATACCATAGCCTATATAGTAGTCTTGTGCTGAAAATTATGATAATTTGAGCTAATCTTTTTTTTTTTTTGAAACAAACATCATAGAAAATGTGCATCCAAGTTATCTGTGGCTCTTTTAAAGTGGTTAGAGCCTGGGACACTTTCTGGGTAGTTGTACTCAGTAATATCAAACTTGTGCTCTTTGAGATTTTGAAAGTAACCAGAAGTCTTTCAGTAAGGACTGGTGCGCTATTAGAATAACATTGTTTTTTATGAAAAGCAGGATGTGACTAAGGCAGAAGACTGATATTTGTATTGAAAACTGATGGCAGTTCTCCACAAGGAGTTCTGAAATATTTTAAGTTAGAGCAGCATTATTGGAATAGATATGCTAGCATATAGTCTGCTAAAGTGGCTCTTGATACAAATGAGCCTTTCAAGTTCTAATAGAGGGCATTTAAGAACTTTGATGTTGACAAGAGCTTATTACTTAGTGTACCGAAAAATTAATTAATTCTATTGGTTGATAATAAACATCCTCTTTAGAATATTCATTAATTTAGACCAAAAACATCCTCAGTTATTCTGGTTAAATAGTATGTATTGTATAGGCTAAACATTGGATCTTGCTTTGTAATCCATTTCTCAGAAAAAAATTTATGCCCAACTAGCCCTTTTAATTTTGAGACTCTCAAAGCATATTCATGTCATCTGAATTTTTTTTAGTTGTCAACGAGTCCTTTCATTGCTCTTACTCTCAGTGACCTTTCTTACAACAAATTTGTCATCAAAAATGGGTGAAGTAAAAGCCATTTTTTTATTTTAAAAATTTATGATCTGTATCCTAAAACTCCTTGTCTCCATGCCAGCTTGTTTACTGACAATTTACAAATTATAATACTCTCAGCTTCTCTATGAAATCTAATTTAATTTGAACATTTCTCCAGTGAATTTGGAAAAGCATATTGGATTTGTAGGATCATGTTATTTTAATAATCAATAAAAATGAGGAATACATTCTTCATAGGTTAGTAAGTTCTTATTTAAGCATTTCTTAAAATTGCCAAAATCTTAGTGTTTATATTTGCTCATTGTATGTTTAGATACCTAAACACACTTACTTTAAAAAGGAAAAACATAAATTTAACTTAGCACTTCTTTCCCCATAGGTCTCTGCTTGGGGTGGTTATGTATTTATCATCAATCTTATTCCACTGCATGTATTTGTGTTGTTACTGATGCAGAGATACAGCAAAAGAGTCTATATAGGTAAGTAATTTGATTTTTGACATCGACAACTAAGATGTTTTGTGTATTTTTTTCTATTGAAGAGATATTTGTTTGATTAATATTGTGCATGAAATGGTAAAAATAATTTTGTGTTCATTTTGCGGTTTATATTGATAAAGAAGGTCAGGTATTTTTATATAAGTGCTTTGTCACCAACTTTTCCTTGATATGTTTTTTTTTCCGTTTTTGTAGAAATTAGTCTGGGTTTAATTTCTTTTTTCCCCCCTTAATTTTGGGGAATGGGAATTTTTATCATGAAAATCATTCACATTTGTATATAGAATTTAACTTACTCATTGTAAGAGATTGACATCCTCAAAGTAAGCAGTTTAATAAACTTTCAAAAGCCCTTTTGGTATAATGTACCAATAGATTGAGTCTCTGTTGTCTATAGAAGAATCTTCATTTTTCTCTACAGGTTCTAAAACAAGCATTTTCACTGTGATGCTTAGCGGTAGATGATGTTTCACCTAAGATCTTACTTTTCATGATAGAGTTAGAACTTTTATGGGTTGAAGGATCCAGAGAGCAATTGTGAACTGAAAGCAGTGTCTTAGTAAATAATAAAATAAAACAATAATATGAAGATAAATCTTAAGTTCAGTTTCAAAAACCCAGTAGCTTGGCAGTTTCTCAAAAGTTTCCCATAGATTTGTCATATGACCAAGCAGTTCCAATCTTAGGTATGTTCATAGCAGCATTTATTATCATAATGACCAAAAAATGAAGGCAACCAAAATGTCTATCAACTTTATGAAACCATAAAATATGGTATATTTATACAATGGTATATTATTAAGCCATGAAAAGGAATAAAATACTGATACATGCTACAACATGAAACTTGAAAACATGCCATTATATAAAAAAGCCAGACATAAAAGGCCACATAGTATATGATTCTGTTAGTGTGAAATGTCCAGAATAGGCAAATCCATAGAAACAGAAAGTAGATTAGTGGTTGCCTGGGAATTTGGGAGGGGGAGAATAATGGAGAGGAGAGTAGAGGAGTGACTGTTAATGGATATGGGGTTTCTTTTGAGGATGAGGAAATATTTTATTTTATTTTTATTTCTATTTTTTTTTAAAGACGGGTTTCACCGTGTTGGTCAGGCTGGTCTTGATCTCCCAACCTCAGGTAATCCGCCCGCTTTGGCCTCCAAAGTGCTTGGATTACAGGCGTAAGCCACCACGCCCGGCCAAGGAAATATTTTAGAATTAGGTAGTAGTGATGGTTGCACAACCTTGTGAATACACTAAAAACCATTACATGATAGGTTTTTTTAAAGGTAAATTTTATAGTATATGAATTATATCTCAAAAAAATAGTATATTAATTACATTTATAGCCATTTCAGCGTACTTTTTAATCTTTGTAACGTTACTGTGAGGGTAGGTGCTATCATTAGTCTCGTTTTACAGATGAGGAAACAAGTGGAGACATAATTTGCTAAAGATCATGTGGCTAGTAATGGAGCTAAGGCTTGAACTCAGATTTTGGCTTTAAAGCCTGTGATGAGCCAGCAGTAGTGGCTCACATCTCTTGTCTTATCTGCTCAGGAGGATGAGGCTAGAATGGCTTGAGTCCAGGAGTTCAAGGCTGCAGTGTGCTATGATCTTGCCACTGCACTCCGGCCTGCATGACAGAAGGAGACCTGTTTCTGAATGAATGAATGAACGAACAAATGAATGAATGAATGGCTCGTGATGCGAAAAACCACCAAATCTGTGCCTCCCATATAAACAAATAACCTTACTGCTGAAATACATAAATCTATGGTATTTCTCTACCCTGAAAATACTATAAACAGTAGTTGGGATCCAGAAAGGAGAGTAATAAATAATAGATTAAACTTTTTTTTTTTTTGGTTAAATGGTTATAGTGAAGGAACTAACAGGGTGTTTTTTGGTTGTTACTTTGTCTAATTTAAAAAATTGGGGATCATTGAAATTTAATGGTCAGAGAAATACAGCTGTGAGAAGTTTCAGAAATATACTTTATGAAATGCCATGATTCAGGAAGAAGAGCCAAAGGAGATGTCAGAAGTAGTTAAATAAATATGTTGTTAAAAATGGTCAGATGGAAGTATATTCTACATAAAAGTTTAAAATTCAAGCGGTGTCCAACTCCCATTTAACTTTACCACCAAGATTTAAAAGGATTAGAATTTGAGAAAGTACCTTGTATTTGATAACTGGGATTTTTTTTTTTTTTTTTTTTTGGTCATTCTAAAAAAGCATGAAATCCATATTCCTTTGGTTGACTCTTGAAAGTATTTGAGAAGAAAGAAAAATAAAATGGATTAGGGATATATATCAAGCTGATGCTCATAATGTCCACATTCTCCACTCTACCCCACTTGTTTCTTTTACTTACAATTATACAGGAGTACTTCTGATGATTTCTAGTCTGCTTTCATAGGGTTTAATTCTAAATGGATGGAAAGTAGTATGGTAGAACAAGTGTTTCTCTTCCTTCATCCAGAGTGGGTCAGGATTTAAGTTCAATTTCTCCTAACTTAATGGTCTGAAAAACTATGGAAGCACTGTAAAGTATTTGTATATAAAGTTCTTTGATTTTGGCGCATAACATGCTTTGTCTTTTGCTCTCCCTCCCCTTGAACAGAAATGTTTAGGTAAAAGGATTGATAAATGTCAAACTCATAATTATATCAACTAAAATTCAGTTGTGTTTTAAGTATTAAATGACTTCAAAATAAATTATTTTAAATAATTATGAAAAAATGTTTTCCTCTTTGAGTATATTTTTTGCATGTGTCCTTAAAGTGAATTGTAACACAACCACAGAGAACAGTGTGTGTTCACACGTGGAAAAGGAGGCTCATGGGAAGGTTATGTGGATGAATAGTGGTAGAAGAGTGGCATGGGAATCGAGCAAGGGAGGTGTAAGAAAAACTGAGAAGGGAGGCCGTCTCAAAATTTTGGGAGGAAAAACTTAATTTTCTGTTAAGAGATATTTTTGACATGGTGAATTTCACTATATTGGGAAGTAAATTTTTTTTTTTTTTTGAGACAGAGTTTCGCTCTTGTTACCCAGGCTGGAGTGCAATGGCGCGATCTCGGCTCACCACAACCTCCGCCTCCTGGGTTCAGGCAATTCTCCTGCCTCAGCCTTCTGAGTAGCTGGGATTACAGGCACGTACCACCATGCCCAGCTAATTTTTTGTATTTTTAGTAGAGACGGGGTTTCACCATGTTGACCAGGATGGTCTCGATCTCTTGACCTCGCGATCCACCCGCCTCGGCCTCCCAAAGTGCTGGGATTACAGTCGTGAGCCACTGTGCCCGGCAAATGTTTTTAAAAAATATGTTATACATAGGATTCTACTGTTTTAAGAGGAACACCCAAACATTATGTTGTATTTGTAGAAAGAATGGCTTGCAGGGATGACAGTAACATTGATGGGATGTGAAGTGATTTAAGCTTTCTAATTTGATTAAAGTTTATCATAATTTGCGTTCATGTCATAAGGAAATTAAAGATATAAAGACAAATTTAGGGATATTTACTGTGGTATAATTTGTAATTATGAAAATATGAAACTAACTTAAATGACCAATAGGGAAATGATTTTTTAATTTCAGTGTTGCCATATGGAATATTAAATGGAATATTATGCAGCCTTTAAATTTAATCTTTTTGAGTATTTGATGATACAGGAAAATGTTAATAAAAAGCAGACAGTAAGGATTGCCAATGATTTTTTTATACTTCTTTCTGCTTTGCAATTTTCTGCTTTCCAAATACAGTGAGTATGTGTTAAGTGTATAATAAATGAGACTTGGTTTTTAGTTTAGAAATAGGAATTTTCCTCAAGGGCTGTATTAACTAAATCAGGTTAGTAATTTAAGCACAGAGAAGTAGTCAGTTCCTAATATTGATGAATGGTTTTGAAATGTCACCGGAACAGTTTATTTATGGTATTGTCTATCTTTTCTGCGGTGAGTTGAGTAAGGAGAGTAGCGTTTGTTTTTCATATTATATCTAAAATGTATTTTTGGGTGATATTTGCTGGAAATCATTAGAAGTAAAGCTTTATAAACATCCTACCTACTTTAGTCCTGTACAGATTATTATGGGGATTATACATTTTGTAAATAAAGAAAAATAATCCAATTATTGAGTAAATTAAGAGTAAAACCATAATTGTTAGGGGTCATAATTATACTTGGCAGCTGTAAACAGAACACAGCTAATGCTAGTTTAACTTTAAAAAAAAAAAAAAAAAACTTAAAAAGCTTGTATGTAAAACAAATCCAGGATACCTCCCTCCCCCCAAAACAATTCCAGGATACAAGAGCTGGAAGCTTTGGAATTTATTTTGTCTAATTCTACCTTACTACTTTTGTGGAAATCAAAGCAAATTTTATGCCCCATACATTTATTAAACATTGAAAAGATAAATGCTAAGTTTTGTGCTAATCCATTATGATGCAAAGTTGAATAAAAACCTTGCTGTAAGGAGCGTATAGTATACAGTGTAAGTAGTTTAATAGCGTACAATCAAAATGGGATTAGGGAAATGTTTGTGAAAATCAGTTTGGACTTTAATCATATTTTCTTTCTCTCTTTTTTTTTTTTTTTGAGATGGAGTCTTGCTCTGTTGCCCAGGCTGGAGTGCAGTGGCGTG
>NW_022436944.1:51328979-51567628 GCF_009761245.1 Sapajus apella
TGAGATGGAGTCTTGCTCTGTTGCCCAGGCTGGAGTGCAGTGGCGTGATCTCAGCTTACTGCAGCCTCCACCTCCCAGGTTCAAGCAATTCTCCTGCCTCAGCCTCTCGAGTAGCTGAGATTATAGGTGCCCACCACCATGCCTGGCTAACTTTTTGTATTTTTAGTAGATACAGGGTTTCAACATGTTGGCCAGGCTGGTAACGAACTGCTGACCTCTGGTGATCTGCCCGTGTTGGCCTCCCAAAGTGCTGGGATTACAGTCGTGAGCCACCGTGTTCTTTTTAAAGTTTTAGAGATAAGTCTTGATCTTGAGAGAAGAATATAGAAACAGACTTACAATTTGTGGTAATGGAGCCATGAATTAAAGGTGCCTGTCATTGAGGGTGAGAGTACATACTCCAGAGCCAAGCTACCAGGATTCAATTCTTGCTCCCTTAATACTGTGTAACTTTGGATAAATTAATGTCCGTATGCCTCAATGTCCTCATGGGTCAAATAAAGATAATAATAGTTACTACCTTACAGATTGTTAAGGATAAATGAGTTATAAGTTAATATATGAAAGGTGCTTAATAATAGATGAACACAAAAAAGTACTATTTAAGTGTTTGCTTTTGTTGTTGTTGATAAAGTTGTGAAGGAATAGCCAGAAGAAATGAAAGAGTTCGAGAGGCTGGGAGAGGTGATTACTGTATTAAGACTGAGGGGATAAAACTCCAATGTGAATATAAGGATTGTTCCCTTTTTAAGTGAAAATAAACTTTCACTTAGCTATCTTTATGAGAAACATAATGGAGAAATAACACTTTTGTGTTATAAAGTACAAAATAGCAATTAAAATATAACCTGTAATGGGTCATATTTCTTTGATAATTTGAAAATTTGATAATAAATGTTGATATGGTTTGGCTGTGTCCCCACCCAAATTCTCTGTTGTAGCTCCCATAGTTTCCAAGTATTATGGGAGAAAGCCAGTGGGAAATAATTGAATCATGGGGGTGGTTTCTGTCATACTGTTCTCATGGCAGTAAGTCTCACAAGATCTGATGCTTCTGTAAGAGGAAACCCCTTTCTCTTGGTTTTCATTTATCTCTTACTGCTGCCATGTAAGATGTGTCTTTCACCTTCTGCCAAGAGTGTGGGGCCTCCCCAGCCACATGGTACTGTGAATCCATTAAACCTCTTTTACTTTATAAATTACGCAATCTCAGGTATGTCTATCAGCTGCATGAGAACAGACTAATACAGTAAATTAGTACTAGTAGAGTGAAGTGCTGCTGAAAAGATACCCAAAATGTGGAAGCACTTTGGAACTGGGTAGCAGACAGAGACTGGAACAGTTTGAAGGGCTCAGGAGAAGACACGAACATGTGGGAAAGTTTGGAACTTCCAAGAGACTTGTTGAATGGCTTTGACCAAAATGCTGATAATGATATGGACGATGAAATCCAGGCTGAGGTGGTCTCAGATGGAGATGAGGAACTATGGAGATGAGGAACTCTTTGGGAAATTGAGTTAAGGTGACTCTTGCTATATTTTAGCAAAGAGACTGGTGGCATTTTGAGCTTGCCCTACAGATTTGTGAAACTTTTAACTCACAGAGATGATTTAGGTATCTGCAGAAATTTCTAAGCAGCAAAGCATTCAAGAGGTGACTTGGGTATTGTTAAAGGCATTCCAGTTTTAAAAGGGAAACAGAGCGTAAAACTTTGGAAAGTTTGCAGCCTGACAATGCGACAGAAAAGAAAAACCCATTCTCTGAGGAGAAATTGAAGCTAGCTGCAGAAATCTGCATAAGTAACAAAGAGCCAACTGTTAATGCCAAGACAATGAGGAAAATATCTCCAGTGCACATCAGAGACCTTTGCAGCAGCCCTGCCCATCACAGGCCCAGGGGCCTAAGAAGAAAACATGGTTTCATGGGCCAGGCCCTGGCCCCCCTGCCACTGTGTTTTGCCTAGGGACTTGGTACCCTGCCTCCCAGCTGCTCTAGCCATGGCTAAAAGGGGCCAAGGTACAGCTCAGACCATGGCTTCAGAGGTTGCAAATCCTAAGCCTCAGCAAATTTCACATGGTGTTGAGCTTCCAGGTACCCAGAAATCACGAATTGAGGTTTGGGAACCTTCACCTAGATTTCAGAGAATGTATGGAAATGCCTGGGTGTCCAGGCAGAAGTTTGCTGGAGGGGTGGAGCCCTCAAAGAGAACCTCTGCTAGGACAGTGCAGGAGGGAAATGTGGGCTTGAAGCCCCCACACAGAGTCCCCACTGGGGCACTGCCAAGTGAAGCTATGAGAAGAAGGCCATTGCCCTCCAGACCCCAGAATTGTAGATTCATTGACAGCTTGCACTGTGCACCTAGAAAAGCTGCAGACATTCAATGCTAGCCTGTGAAAGCAGCCAGGAGGAAGGTCATACCCTGCAGAATCACAGGGGCAGAGCTGCTCAGGACCATAGGAACCCACCTCTTGCATCAGTGTGACCTGGATGTGAGATGTGGAGTCAAGGGAGATCATTTTGGAACTTTAAGATTTGACTGCCCCACTTGATTTGGGACTTGCGTGGGACTTTTTGTGCCTTTGTTTTCACCCACTTCTCCCATTTGGATTGGGTGTATTTATCCAGTGCCTGTACTGACGTTGTATCTAGGAAGTAACCAACTTGCTTTTGATTTATAGGCTCATAGGCAGAAGGGACTTGCCTTGTCTCAGATGAGACTTTGGATTGTGGACTTTTGAGTTAATGCTGAGTTAAGACTTTTGGCACTATTGGGAAGGCATAATTGGTTTTGAAATGTGAGATTTGGAAGGAGAGATTTTGTAACATGAGATTTGGGAGGTGCCAGAGCAGAATTATATGGTTTGGCTGTGTCCCCACCCAAATCTCATCTGTAATTGTGGCTCTCATAATTCCCACGTGTTGTGGGAGAGACCCAGCGGGAGATAATTGAATCATGGGAGTGGTTTTTCTCTGTGCTGTTATCATGATGGTGAATAATAGCTCTGGCAAGATCTGATGGCTTTGTAAGGGGAAACTCCTTTTGCTTGGTTTTCATCTCTCTCTTGCATGCTACCATGATTGTGAGGCCTCCTCAGCCACATGGAACTGTGACTCCATTAAATCTCTTTTGCTTTATAAATTACCTAATCTCAGGTATGTGTTTTTCAGCAATGTGAGAACAGACTAATGCAAGTGTATATAATTGAATAAATGTATATATTTGAAAAAGTAAACTATAGGGTTTATAGCAAATAAAATGTTGATTTCTTGTTGTTGTTCTTGTTTGTAGAGATGGGGTCTCGTTAAGTTATGCAGGTTGGTCTCAAACTCCTGGGCTCAAGTGATCCTCCCACCTCAGCCTTCCAAAGTGTTGGGATTATAGGCATCAGTCATGTGCGCAGCAGCATTTTATTTAATATAGCTAAATTTTATTGCCACAAAGTATTTGGGCTTACACCCCAGTATTTACAATGGTATTCAGTATGTAATTAAACAAGTAGTTTTAATGGCTTTGATCTAAGGTATTGAAAACAATAAGAGGCTGTATAGTTTTATTTTTGTGACAGATAGTTTTATCAAGATAAGAGATTACTCTTCTACAGATGAAATATATTATTTGCATTAATTTTATTTTTTATTGTACTTTCAAGGTAAGTGAGCCAAGAGCACACAGGCAAACTGGGGACTACAGTACCTGCTACATGCCCCCTCCCCACGTTTTTCCTGGGTTTTCATTTAAAATTAAAGTTTCAGTGTTGGTTACATAAAGTAAGTTTTCAAGATAATGTACCAACAGGCATTGAAGCTTAAATTGGGGGAAAGGGATGGGATTTTCCTTAGACTGGCTTATAATATTTATGGATCCTCTTTCCAGCTTTGCCAGTGGATATTTTAGAGGTTATTGGGTTTGGGGGAAACTTAAAGTTCAAACACAAAGAGAAGATGGTATTGCTTGCACCATCCATGCTGCTAATATGACTGATTATGTAATTCTCTAAGATTAGTCCTCCAATATCTCCTTGTATTGACTCAGGATATTTAGAGTAAGGGTCTCACCTGTGTTGTAGCAATAATCATTGGCCGATCTTAAAGGGTTTTTCAGTGAATAGAAGCAGTCTTCATGTTCTAAAAGCCAAACAGATGTAAATCACTTGGTACTCTTACTATCTGGAAGAATAGACCCGAGTGAGATTTCCTTTAAAGATCTGTTCTTCTCCTTGAGGAATGTGTGTTTCATAGTCCAGAAGAATTAACTTCTGCGTAAAAGTAGTTATGGATTCTTTGTGATATCAGTTAAATGAATTTAACTACAGTAGTTTACATTAAGAAAATGATGTGTTAAGAAGAATCTAAACATTTTTAGTGGTAATATGACACTTGGTAAGAGGATTTGTGATTTCCTGTAGTTTAAATCTTTATTTTGTGTTTGTTTTCCTCTCTTCTTTATGAGTAAATTAAATTTGCTGGTATTTGTCTTCTACTGATTCTTGATATGTTAGGTATAGTCATTATTTAGCTCTAGAAGTTACTGGGGATCATTATCTAACACCTTTTAAGTTATGTACAAATTATATGTTTCATGAGTTTTTCATAGTCTCCAAGCATACCAGACACATAGTACATTTGTGATTTCCCCTTACTTTGATATTATTAACTATTGCCAGAATTAAATGAATTGTTCCCATGTGGTAGAACTTAAACTAAGATTTACTTTGACTAGATTTGTTTTTTCCTGCTATATTATTTTTTATTTCATTTTAGTTATCAGTACAAGATACACTTGCTGTGTTTTTTTTGTTGTTGTTGTTGCTGTTGTTGTTTTTGAGAGATAGTCTTGCTCTGTTGCCCAGGCTGGAGTGCAGTGTTGCGATCTCAGCTTACTGCAACCTCTTCCTCCCAGGTTCAAGCAATTCTCTTGCCTCAGCCTCCTGAATACCTGGGATTACGGATTTGCACCACCACACCCAGCTAATTTTGGTATTTTTAGTAGAGACAGGGTTTCACCATGTTGGCCAGGCTGGTCTTGAACTTCTGACCTTGTGAGCCACCGTACCCGGCCACACTTGCTGTTTTGAAACTGTTGTGATTAAGTATCTTTACCGAAGTGTTTTGAACAAGTAATTTCTTACTGCTTTTACAAATCTGGAGCTTGAAACTTAAAATATAAGTTTCAGTGATTCATTATCAACATACTTTATAATGAGCACTGTCCTTGGAAAAGAGAAATGATTGTTATCATTATGTATGCCTGTTAAGTTAATCATATATTTCTCTCTGCTATTCAAGAAGAATCAGTGTTTGTGTTTTGTTGTTGTTTTATTCTTTAATCCATGTAAGTTTCTTACTATTCTGTACCCTGCATATCTACCAGGGTTCACAGTAACCAAAAGTGATTACAAAGAAGTAAAGTATCTTTAGTATTCAAAGCTTTCAACATTCTTATAAGCCTTTAATAACATTTGTTTATAATAAAGCAAAATTGGTTGGATTTTAAGTATTTACCCATTGTGTTTCTTTTGGCTAATACTATGTTGGTTGAAAGAGAGCAAAGCAATTCAGAAATGCTAATGTGATTTAACAGTTGGTTAAAGTTAATGGGAATATAGTACTTGCATAACCTTTTCTAGAGGCTGAGGCTGAAGAATCGCTTGAACCCAAGAGGTGGAGGTTGCTGAGATCATGCCACTGCATTCCAGCCTGGGCGACAGAGTGAGACTCCATCTCAAAAAAAAAACAAGAAAAAAGAAAGTATGACAGTAGCTTAGGTATAAAGAGTACTGTCAATGTAAGCTGTACGCCTTGTCAGAGAAGGGGCACTAAAGATCGGGGAACAGGAGGAACTAACTTCTTCAATACTTAAAATTTCATTGGAACTTGAATCAAACTTTTCAATGCCGTTTTTCTTTTTATGGAATAATTCATTTGAGTACCTTAAGTGAAGGGCAGTGGTATATTTCTCCTCCACATCAGTCTTGTCCCACACTTAGATATAAAATACTTCTAAGAATGTTGACATGTTTAGGTTTTGTTTAGAAGATTATTACTCATCTGTCTCAGATTAGAGATTTTCTTTTGTTAAAAATAATTAAACAGAATAATAATATGTATTATATATGTATATACATATCTTTCTAATGGTAATGTTTTGTGGAATTTTTCTCACACATTGTAATTATGATCTGCAGTACTGAATGCCAGTAACTGTGCATCCACAGGATGGCAGTGTGGTAACATTTTCATGATGTAATAAATGATTTACAACACTATTGGTATCATGCATTTCCTTAGAGCTCACCACTTTGATGGAATGCTTTATTCTTCTAATCTAAAGGGTAAGAAAAGTAGGTTTACATGGATGGATAGGAAGGTGTTATAGATGGGGATAGTCAGGGATCTTAAAGAGTTCATTGGGAGGAGAATTGGTAGAGGATGGTCATTATGGGTTTGTCTTGTTGAAGTCTTCTGAAAACACTAGAGAGCAGTACCAGACGTTAATTATCTCTTAGATGTCCATGTCAAGAAGAGAAGAGTTCTTAAGTTTTATAGAGCCTTTCACCCCACCAAATGTTACATGACCTTCCTTCCTTATATTATGGTTGTTTACATCTTAACTCTTACAGAATAGGATTGATCTTAATAGGATTTTCTGTTTTTAGATTATCTTGACCCTACTAAAGTTAATGTTTAAATGCATAAATTGAAGAGGTAATTTCTAAATACGTGTTAGATGCTATAGTACAAAGTCTGGCAAAAAGTGTATATTTTCATTTTGCAGTGGAGAGTTTGTTTGTTTGTTTGTTTTGAGACAGTTTCACTCTTGTTGCCCAGGCCGGAGTGCGATGGTGCAATCTCAGCTTACCACAACCTCTGCCTCCTGGGTTCAAGTGATTCTCCTATCTCAGCCTCCTAAGTAGCTGGGATTTCAGGCATGTGCTACCACGCCCAGCTAATTTTTTGTATTTATAGTAGAGACAGGGTTTCTCCATATTGGTCAGGCTGGCCTCAAACTCCTGACTTCAGGTGATGCACCCGCTTCAGCCTCCCAAAGTGCTGGAGTGACAGGCGTGAGCTACCGTGCCAAGCCAAGATTGTGTTCATTTTTAAGAATTGAGTTACTTCACCATTTCTTTTACTCAAATATACCTAATTTCTTACTTACTATATCTTAAAATGTAGATTTGTAAATGAGATTCAAATTGAGGTATAGCAATGGATATGTAATTTTACAAATTCAAGCAAAGCAGTCCTTATTAAGCAAGGTATTTGTGGTATTTGACGCGTTATCTGGCAAGCAGTCTTTGAATTTATTTATTGGCAGTACAGGTTGAATACCCCTAATTTGAAAATCCAAAACTTTCTGAGCGCTGATAAGATGCTCAAAGGAAATGCTCACTGGAGCATTTCCTGTTCTGGATTACCAGATTTGGTGTGCTCAACTGTTAAGTATAATGCAAATATTCCAAAAATCCAAAAAACTTCTAGTCCCAAGCATTTTAAATAAGTGATATTCAAACTGTTTTGTCTGTGTACTGAGGAGTGCTGTAACAGAACACATATCTCCAATATGTAAACATCTCAGGATCAGTGATCCAAACGATGTAAAAAATAGGGACCTGGGGGTCCAGTTCTCTTAAAATGCTTATATTTGGATTGTTGCAGCTATCACATTTATCAAATTTGTTCCATTGGTGCTGGTATGTAGGTATGAATGAGACTAATAGAAATAGAGAAGTTTCAGGGTAAAATATTGTTGAAAACGTGTCTATTAGCTCTTCTTTATTTAGCATTAACCTATGTTTACCAACTAATACAAATTAAAGTCCCACCTGGGCTTTTTTATTTCTGGACACTTTTTCTTGAACTCTTCATTGCTCTTATATTAAGTTGAACTCTAGTGCATCTGCTTCTGTATAAAGTGTTTTCTACTTTACTAATGACAGTAAATGTCTGAGAAGTTGCATGGAAGTGCTAAATCGAGAGTATTATTAGGCCTACTCTTCTCTCTTCAAATATGCCTGGAAATGAATTTGAGCAAAATGTCTGAGAGGAAACCTCTTCTCTAGTTACCAAACATGGGATTGCTAAAATTTTTACGTTGTCAAGCAAAGTGTGGCTCCATTTGAAGAGAGTAAAAGTGTGAATAGGGCCATGAATATGTATTTGCGTACCCATATATCTGCTAGTGATTATTTCTGGAGAATGTGACTTAGAGGGAAATAAGTAGGGTGGAAACTTTTTCGCTTTTTACTTTAAAACAAAAACAACACCTATTACCTTTGCAGTTAAACCAGTAATCCATACAGACAGAGGCAGATTTGTGGTTATCATGGGCCGGAAAGAGGAGATAATGTGGAGTAGTAAGAGCTTTATGAGTGTAGAGCTTTCTTTTGAGGTGATGAAAATTCTTTGGGACTATCGAGGGGTTAGTGGTTGTACAACTTTGTGAGTGTACTCAATAAATACCCCTGAATTGTTCTCTTTAAAATGGTTAGGTTATGTGACTGTCACCTCAGTTTTTTTAAGAGGGCTTTTTCATTCAGTTTGTATCATTTCTTATATTGAATTTAAATTCTGTGACAGTGTTAGAGCATTCAGTGTTTATTTGTACTCAGAAGAAAGAAATCCAGCTTTAGAGGTGATTGTGGTGTTTCATCATAAGTGGACTTAGATGTAATAAAAGCATAAATGACATAAGGTTTTCTCAGGCCTAGTCAATTTCTAGTTGTGCCTTTATGTGTTCAGTATTTGTCTAGGGTTTGATTTCTCAGCTCTGGATATCTGAAAGTCCTGTTGATCATAGAATCTTAGTTTATAATCGTTGGGAGGGATCTACAAATCTTGTCCAGCCCACATTCTGTAGTGAGGAAACTGAAGCTTTTGCTGTTAAGTAGACAATTCAGGTCATGTGACCGGGAAATTCTTGTTTAGCTTTGATTACATTTGGGTTTGAGTACTTCATAGAGGGTAATTCCATTCCTACATTAAAGTGTTTGGAAAGAACTTTATCTGTTGGATTACTTCTGTTGTCTTTTCTAGACAGCTGGTCCTCCATTAGCTTGATATCAATGGAAACTTTACTTACTTTGGTCCTTCCTATTAAATTTATGAGCTTCTTATTGTTTTCCTAACACTGTGGTCATCTCTTATCATATAGATTATGAGGCAACTTAACATTTGAACCAGTAGCTCATAACTTAACCTTCTCTAGATGGGTTTCCTTTAAAAACAAATAAAGATTCTTTCTCATCTAAATTGGTTGAGGAGGAAAGTGTATGCAGTATGCTACACAATGTATAGGATACACAAATATGTATTTTCATAAATATATCCCCAATCTTTGTTTTTGATAGTTTATTTGCCAAAAACTGAGTATTAAATATTCTTATAAAATGATGTATAATCTGTATAAATGGAGTAATTTATACATTATCTTATTTCAGACAGGCTTTACCTTTATTTCTAATGAATTTTTAGTTTCAGCAACTTCAAATACTTTCTCTCTAATCAGCTGCCTAACAGTGATCTGTGAATATCTGAATATAAAGCAAGTATTTAACACAAATTGTAATCCCTCCCCAGTTTCGTCATCCATTTAGATCGACGAGAATGCTATAATATACTTAGTGTCCAAAACAAGTAAATTTCCTTTATTAGATGCTAAGTTCAATAGCTGGTCTGTATAATGATTTACTTCTGTGTACTTAGTTCTTTACTTACAGAAAACTTAGTGGACGTGTAAAATTTTTTAACTCTTAGTACTATACAAAGAGTATTATGGTGTAATAAAAAAGATATGAAATACTTGAGAGCTTTTGAGACAGTAGCAGGTGTTCATACATGCTGGTGGTGGTGATGAGTATTAAGTCGTGTATTTTGGATTAAAGCCAATAGAACTGGTATTTACTTAATTTTATGTATATGTTACTTAGTTTCTTGAGTCATATTTATGATTACTAATGGTAGATAAAAACAAATTTGATTCCATTTCTGGGAAAGGAAAGCAAGACAAGTCTCAAACTATTGTAATGATCTGCGAAATACAGTACTTAATATTTTTTAAAAATGGATAGAATATCACGATCTGTAATGTATGGTTAACAATCAAATGCACATCTAATAAAAGTGATTTCAAGATTCTGTTCTTCAGTTAATACTTTGCTGAAAAACAAGATTTACATATATATTTATATTTTGGGTACTTAATGGTAGTAGTAAGTTATCCTTGTTTCCTATTTTGTCTTCATAGCATATAGCACTTTCTACATTGTGGGTTTAATATTATCCATGCAGATACCTTTTGTGGGATTCCAGCCAATCAGAACAAGTGAACACATGGCAGCTGCAGGTATGAAAAAAAATATTTTTTTCTTCTAAAGAATATGTGGATGTGTTATTGGTAATCTTCCAAGATATGACAGTTTTTGATCATTTTGGTTGTTGCAATGACAGCCAAAATAATCTGAGTCACAATTATGGGAAATCTGTAGACAAAAATTTTATCAGAGATTCTCAATGCAAGCTTCACGACCCATTGGAAGTCCATGGGTAGTTATTTTATTTGTAACATCTGAACACTGATACTATATGAATACCAGTATATAACTTTCAGAGGTGGTGTTTCTATAGAGTTTTTTTTTAATGAGATTTTCAGTGGAGTCTGAATCAATCCCCATCTAACTAATATATAGCACTTTAAAATCTATGAAATGCTTTTACTTAGATTTCAGAATGGAGGTTGGCACTTTACCAAGTTGTAATTTGAGACACAGAGAGATATATATTTAGTTTTGTGTACATAATAATGAATAGCAGTGTCTATGTAGATATACAATCACCTGTCTTATGAATTCCAACATTTCCTAAACTCTAAATTTTTGGTAATACTTATTTAACCGTTGTAAAATGGACTTTTAAAAACAACTCTCAAAATTGAATTTATTTTTAAAAATTAATGTTCTAGATGGTTGAGGATTCTCACATCATCTTTGTTTAAAATTTTATGTTTAATGTTTTTGTATCATGTTTTATACTTTTTGAGAATCCGTTTTTTGCAATCGTTTCTTTAGTTTTGTATATCTTAGCACTCACCTTTTTATTTACTAACGTAGGGGAGAAAAGATTATTATCTTTCCCTGAATCATCAAAAGGTTGATGGCTGAGACCCCTATAACAAAAGACAGATCAACAAGAGAAAAGCATACATATGTATTTACTATAAATTTTACATGACACAAGAGCTTTTCAGAAGTGAAAATTTTGAAAAAGCAGGGAAACTGTATTTTTATGCTTAGGTTTGATGAAGAGTGGACAGTCATGTGGAAATAAGACTGGACAAAGAGAAGTGTGATCTAATGGCAATAGACTGGGAAGAACTTAAGGCCTATTTGTTCATATTCTTCTTGGTGTCTCTGTGTCTTCATCTTTTCCTCCGGGTATTAGAAGGACCCCTCTGGAATGAGGATCTTATAACCTACTTACAGGAAGGTCAGAGAATTATTTTATGACCTGCCTCAGGGGAGAACAAACAGAAAAAAGACAAGAGAAACTTTCTAGCTTCTGCTGGTTTCTCAAATCTCAAGGTGCCATGATTTGGCGTGGTGCGGCGTGAGCCCTGATACTAATTTAGAATCTTGTCTAAATGTGTAATTAAGGTCACATCTTATTACTCAGCTATAAACAGTAACTACATATCAAAATTATCCTGATCATAAGTCTTTGTATCCTTCAGCACAACAAATTGGGGGATTGTTTTTCAATGATTTTTTTAAATTACTTTCCCCCAGAAATCCCCCCTAAAATATAGGGAAAGGGGAGGAACTTAATATGTTAAATAGGCTTGTCATTCAAATGGGATTTTTTTTTTCCTTTGGTTCGGTATATGTGTGAGGAATCTGATTATTAAAAAAAAAAAGTAATAGAATTTTTTGGATGTATTAATTGGGTAACTGTCATTAGACAAAGAAAATGTTGGCTGGATGAAATAACTAGTCTTTGATATGAATGGTACAGGACATTCTAAGAAGTTCTTTCAAATCAAAGTTTTTAAATGGGCTTGGAAAAGTGCTTTGTTGATTATATGACCCTTTTCTTTAATTAGGTGTCTTTGCATTGCTGCAAGCTTACGCTTTCTTGCAGTATCTGAGAGACCGATTAACAAAACAAGAGTTCCAGACCCTTTTCTTTTTGGGTGTATCACTAGCTGCCGGTGCTGTGTTCCTCAGTGTCATCTATTTGACTTATACAGGTAGGTGTTATCACCTGTAGGATGTGAATCTTATCTATACAAACAGTATAAAAATAATAGCCAAAGGTTCTAAAATCTGAATAATAGCATTACTACAAAGTGATTTTTTTTTTTTTTTTTTGAACAGTGTATCTTAATTTTGCGGCATCAAGCTCTGATAAATCTACTTTTAAGCATCCTTCTCTTGCTGGATGAATAGGCCCAAACTATGAAAAGAAAAAAAAAATCAGTGCTTCTGTTATTAACCTGCTATATTCTCACCTTCTCTTGCATGCACACACACACACACACACACACACACACACACACACTATCTTTCTCCCCTGCTTTTCAGCAGTGTACTAACAGAATCAGTTTCAGTCTGCTTCTGGTTTCTAAGTTACTTTCTAACCTTGATTTACCAGTTCTTAGAAACAAATGAGATTTTTTTCTAAATGTATTCTATCAAATTAATGTACCAGCCTAGCTCACAAAATCATAAAGGATTGACAGGAGTAAAAGCCATGAGTATTTAAAATCATGTTTGGATTTATCTGGTGGGATATGGGATACTGGATTAGATCATTTAGAAATTCCCTTCCCCGCCTCCTCTTTTTTTTTTTTTTTTTCTTTTTTGTTTTTTTTTTTTTTTTTTTTTTTTTTTTTTGAATGATCTGGTCTTGTTTAATGCCTTATCCTTATTAGTCAACTAAAAGCTTAAGAGAGAACTGGAAAACTTTCTGCAACTTTATCTCAAGTGTGTTTCTCTAGAAATGGGTTCTCCATGGATATTGTTTTTATTTGATCACTACCTTATTTTTCCTCACTGCCAACAATCTGAAATAGGTTGACACCTATAAAACTGAAATTCTTTGAACATTAATTTAAATCAATCTATAATTAACAATAAACATAAAGGCAGTAAAAGATTTACAGAATGATAAAAAGGCAGATTGATTTCCTCCGTGTTTTTCCTTCCAAGGTTACATTGCACCATGGAGTGGCAGGTTTTACTCATTGTGGGATACTGGGTAAGTGCAGTTATGTTATTTGGCATCATATTTATTGAAATAACCCTTTTCCTTTGTTTTTATCTGTTTTGTCTTTCACTCAGTTCTTGGGCAACATTTTTAAGATACCAAAGATATGCTAGTTTAGTAAATGCTAAATTCCTTATATTTTATGTTTGTTATGATACCTGTTTTGAATGCACCTTTAGTATGAAATGTAAGCTGGATATTTCTCTTCTGCATTGGCAACTCCTTGTTTTAGCTTTGTTTGTAAAAATATTTAGGTAAACTTTGTGCAGTTTAAAGATTGATTTTTATTTTACCTAATGTAAAATTTTCATCATTTAGTAATTTTTTATTATTAAGAATTGTTAAGGATGCTGTGTTATAATTTAATTGCCGTAGATAGGAAGAAAATTTAATTTTTTTCTAATACCATCTGATCTAAGTTTGTTTTGTTTTTTAGATCTGTGAAACACAAGAGAATATATATCTGCTGTGTTTTTTTTAGAGTGCTCTTATAAAATGAATTAATAAATTTGGTTTTGAATTAGACTAGTTCAGTAAAACTTTTCATCTCTAAAATGTTTTCCTGGAGATAAGAAAATATCTGTTGATTAGAATTTTTGCCCCTCCTCTGTTCCTGCTGTTCTGTCTTGTTACTCCCCAGGTGGTTCAATAAAAAACAATTTATTGAACAGACATGCTTTCTGATGTGATACCATAAGGACCCCTGTCCAGGTCTAATTAAAGGACATGAGCAAATTATGTTTGAATGATTAAACTAACAATTAGACACATATTTCAAGAGTTCAGCCTGTGGATCACTAAAGAATTTGAAGGATAGCCCAAGTTGTAGGCTGTTACTCTGATTAGGTTAAGTTACCAGGTTAACTTGTGCAGTTAGATTTATTCTTACTTTCTGAACTTTAATTGACAACTTTAGAATCGAAGGGTGTTTCAGTAATAATTTTTTCAGTCCTTTCCATTTCCTTCACCTGCCTTCATGCCCGCTGTTGTCAAGCAAGGCATTGTCATTGTGTAAAGTGTAATTATTGGGTAAAGTATTACTGCTACAGGTTGAGTATCCAAAATCTGAAGTGCTCTAAAATCATAAACTTATTGAGATGCTAAAAGGAAATGCTTATGAAGCATTTTAGAATTTCAGATTAGAGATGCCGAACTGGTAAGTATCATGCAAATATTCTATAATCTGAAACACTGCTGGTTCTAAACATTTCAGATAAAGGACATTCAGTCTGTAGTAGTAATTCCAAAAGGTAATGAGACTCATTGATGCAAGCATGAGAAATGCTGACTTAAACTGCAGAACAAATTCCCGTTTGAAAAGAGATTTTTGTATTGGAATTCAGAGGCAACGTTCTCATGTCTGGACATAGATAATTCTCTCAATTTTACAGAGGGCATGTTAGTTGTAGTTTTACCAGTGTAGACCAAATAGATCTGTATCCAGTATAGCTGGTTATCTTGGATGGCATATTTAAATAAGAAGGGATAGGGAGTAGGTACCATTTCTACAATCAACAAGATTTCTTCATCTAAAAGGAACTCCTGTTTTATCACTTAATTGTAAATAATATTAACTTTTTTAATACTAGGTATGCAAAAATACACATTCCAATTATTGCATCAGTGTCTGAGCATCAACCTACGACTTGGGTGTCTTTCTTCTTTGATCTACATATTCTTGTATGTACCTTCCCAGCAGGCCTATGGTTCTGCATCAAAAATATCAACGATGAAAGAGTATTTGGTAAGAGAGGTTTTTAATGAATACTTTATGAAATAATTATTTTTCTTCTTGAGATTATTTACTTTAATGTTTTGTTTTCTTTGTTTGACTATATATATTCAAGATAAATTTTCTCTCCTATTTTGCTTAGGTCCTTAACCAAGAAAAATTCATTGAGGGGCTGGGCGCAGTGGCACATGCTGGTAATCCCAGCACTTTGGGAGGCCAAGGCGGGTGGATCACCTGAGGTCAGGAGTTTGAGACCAGCCTGGCCAACGTGGTGAAACCTTGTCTCTGCTAAAAACACAAAAATTAGCCGAGCATGGTGGCGGCACGCCTGTAATCCCAGCTACTCAGGAGACTGAGGCAGGAGAACTTCTTGAACCTGGGAGGTGGAGGTTGCAGTGAGTCAAGATCACACCACTGCACTCCAGCCTGGGAAACAGAGCAAAACTCTACCTCCAAAAAAAAAAAAAGAAAAGAAAAAAATTCATTGAATTTGTATTAGGTATTTTAATTGTTTTAATTTAGGACTAGTATATAAATTTTACCTTCAATTTATTATGGTTTCTGAGAGGTTAATGTTATCATTATGGTTTGTGTTTGAGAATTGAAATTTTTAACTTTGTTGACAATAGTCTTGACTTTGTTTTCTGAGTAAAATTTTATTTAAGTACGAAGAAGCCTTTAGGGACATTCATCACCCAGATTTCAGAGCAAAGTCCATTTTATAATGGAATAAGGATCACCTTTCAGTAAACATCCTCTTTATTGATAGATTTGTGTTTTTCCAACTAATAAGACTTGAAATACAGAATACTAAAAAGCCAGGTATTTAGGATCCAATATTTCTAATATAAAAGGACAAAATAAGCAGCTATCAAAGGCTTCTATGTGATTTAGTCATATAAGAAATGTGCTGTGGTGGTTTTGAATGAGATCAAAACTGACACTGAGAAAAGCTTTGTAACATGCACAGGGTCACACCAGTCAGTAATTTGTAATCCTAGAAACTTACACAATTATGGGACCTAGACCGTGAGTGACACATGAAGTTACTATTCTAGAGTGGAATCAGGAAAGAAGAACAGCACCTGTAGGGCTTCTGTTTAAAGGATGGCACACTCATTCTTCTCTGGTGGACTCTGGATAAGGCCCTGTTAATACTGCATCATTCAAGATTTAAACCTCATGATTCGGCAATCCCATTCCTATGTATATGTCTAAGAGAAGTGGGTGCCTGTGTCTACCAGAAGACATGTTTAAGAATGCACTAGTAATTTTATCTACAGCAACCCCTAATGATAAATATTACAAAGTCATCAGCAGTAGAATGAATAAATTTTTATATATCTGCAACAGAATACAACACAGCAATTAATAAAAGAACAGTATGGGTGGATAAAAGAAGCCAATACAAAAGAGAACATTTTTATGTGATTATATTCCTGTGAAGTTCAAGAATAAGGAATACTTATTCTTTAGAAGTTTAAATAGTGGTTACCTTTTTATAGGGGAGGGGCTTATTGACTGACAAGAGGCATGAGAACATATGAAAATGTTCTATATCATCTGGGCGCCATGGCTCACACCTGTAATCCCAGCACTTTGGGAGGCTGAGGCAGGTGGATCACAAAGTCAGGGGTTTGAGACCAGCCTGATCAACATGACACCCTGTCTGTACTTAAAAATACAAAAATTAGCTGGGTGTGGTGGCATACACCTGTAATCCCAGCTAGGTGGGAGGCTGAGGCAGGAGAATTGCTTGAACCCCGGAAGCAGAGGTTGCAGTGAGCCAAGATCGCGCCACTGCACTCCAGCCTGGGCAACAGAGCGAGACTCCGTCTCAAAAAAAAAAAAAAAAAAATAGTTCTATATCATTTTAATGAGTTATAGTTACACAGGTGCGTATATATACAAATCCATTGAGATATACACTTAAGAATATGATGTGATGTGTTTTTTAGCCAGAAAAAAATTTAGTATCAGATGAGATAGGAGCTTACATGACTCATTGAATTTATAAAGTCATATATAACCTTCAGCGAGAAATGGTCGAGCCTTTTCCTGTGGTTAGCACATTATCCAGAAGGCTCTGGCTATTGGAAATTGGTTTCAAAATTTTTTTTTTAGGTTTCTTGGCAGTAACTTTGCAGGTTACTCCTTTGATTAATACTTACATTCTTCTCATCCCGCTTTTGTAAAGCAGGTTTTATGCCAGATATTGGCACTGGATTTTTATAGATTTTAAACCTATAAATTTATTTTGCCTGGTGATGTCATACATAAATGTTTTTATCTGTCAGCTATGGATTGTTTTATGTTATTGACAAATAATGAATTAAGTCTAATTCTTCATAACTAATGAAATTTGAATCATATACATTTTTCTAAACTGTTGATATGTAGGTTTTATTTACTGAACACCAGTTATAATTTCTAAATGTGGCTAATTAACCAGTTGGTCAGTAGTATCAATTTAGAAACAATTAGACCATTTGTGAGACATTTATATAATTCCAGATTTGTTTTATAGTATGGTTTTAGGTATCTAGTTCAGTTTCCTGTGAACTCTTCTCTGTGACATATTGTAAGAGAATTTATCTTTGCAGTTGCTCTATATGCAATCAGTGCTGTCTACTTTGCGGGAGTGATGGTGCGACTGATGTTGACTTTGACTCCAGTCGTGTGTATGCTGTCTGCAATTGCCTTTTCAAATGTCTTTGAGCACTATTTGGGGGATGACATGAAAAGGGAAAATCCACCTGTGGAGGACAGCAGTGATGAGGATGACAAAAGAAACCCAGGAAATTTGTATGATAAGGTGGGGAATCTAAAGTAAGGCCTTTAAATTTTTTATGTACTTTCTTAATTTTTTCCACCACAGTAAGAACTATACAATATTAAGAAATGTTATTGATTTGGATAAACTATGACTTTCCTAGTTGGTCTCCACTGTTTGCCTCAAAATGTGAATTCTGGTCAGTCTTTTAGCTTAGAGTTAGAAAATAGAATGTAATCAGGAAGAAATTCTCACTTCTTTTTGGTGATTTATTCTATAAATAGTCAAGATATATACCCTTGTTAATATACCCTTCCATTTTTGAGAGCAAAAACCTGATGCTCTACTTACTTAAGATTTGGCGCTGTAAACTCTGAAACCACGTGGACAGACAAGTGCTTATCTTTGAGGTCTGTACTCAGTGCATTCTTTCAGAATATTTTTGGAACATATTTGATATTTGAGTGTTTGAACAGTAAAATGAAGGGAGTAAAATGCCTTTTTAAAAACACTCCAGTTCATTAGCAATAGGTAACAAGCCAATACAAGGTAATTTATTTTTGACCTATAGTTTCTCAGTTGGTGCAAGTGTGAAAAGGACTTGTAAGAATTAGAGCACTTGTCTTGGATGACATATTAAACTTTGCTATTTGAATATTGCCTAGGTTTTAAAGTACTAATAAGAAATTAAACTTCCCAGTATAGATATTAACTTTGAAATTCTTTCCTTCTATAAGATGAATGTAATTCATAAAGATTTGTGTTAATAAGCCACATTCCTGATTTTGTGTTTGTTATTACCATTGGGTTTTTTGTTGTTGCTTTGTGGTTTCTTAACCAGCCTTGAAATGTAGAACTTGTGACTTTTTCTATTCTGTCTTCCCTTTTTTGTTGTGGAAGGTGGTTTTTTAAGGTAATCGTAGTTTTAACAAGTCTGTTGGTTATAGGGTTTGGAAATTGGAAGACTAGATTCTGTTAATAGAGTTTTTTCCTATACTAAAATGGTACGTGGTTAAAATTATAGCTGAGCGTGGCTATTTTCAGGATGTGGAATTAAGATTTTATAACAGTTGACATAATAAGATTTCACCAGAATGGGGTCATTTGGTTAATCTCCTTTATATTTAATTAAAATATAAGGACAACTGAGTTCGAAAGCTGCTTTTTACTGGAGATATTATTTTACTCTGTGACCACCTTCCGGACTGGTATATTCTCAGGAAACCTTATTCACATTTGACTTTAGAAAACAATCCATCACCCACGTAAGAATATCTGATGGTTATACATTTTCTGAGTCATAGAATTAAATTAATAGATAAATTGTCTCCCAGCTTTTTCCATTGAATGTCTTAATGAAGCAAGTCAAATAATGAATTTGTCTAACCAGTTTTTAAAATGTCTTCAGGCAGGTAAAGTGAGGAAACATGTAACTGAACAGGAAAAAACTGAAGAGGGATTAGGTCCTAATATAAAAAGCATTGTCACCATGTTGATGCTGATGCTATTGATGATGTTTGCAGTCCACTGTACTTGGGTCACAAGCAATGCCTACTCTAGTCCAAGTGTAGTCCTGGCCTCGTACAATCACGATGGGTAAGAAAAAAACTCGGATACAAAAACGTTTTATACTTACACTTCTTTGTCTCAAAGGATAGAATTGAAAAATAAATATTGTTTGTGATATTCTGCATTTGCTTTTTTGTTTTTAATTTTTAATTTTTGTAGGTACATAGTAGATATATATGTTTATGGGATACATTTTATGTATTTTGATACAGACATATGTAATAATCACATGTAAAATGGGGTTTCCATTCCTTCAAGTATTTATCCTTTTAGTTACAAATGATCAAGCTACACTCTTAGTTATTTTTAAATGTACAGTTAAATTATTTTTTACTATAGTCACCCTGTTGTGTTTGTACCCATTAACCATCCCCATGACCCACCCATCCCACCCCCACCTCCCCAGTCTAGTAACCATCCTGCTCTCTGTGAAGCTTTGCATTTGAATCTGCCTTTCTTTGGCCTTTCCTCCACCTTTGGTGCCGTGAGTAGTAATCATTGTATTTCATGTTCTTTTCCAGAATATTTCTGCATTCATAATCATTTACATCAGTTTTTCTCAAATGTGTGGTCTTTGTACACACAGCATCATCATTACCGTGAAAGTTGTTAAAAATGCAAAGTCTTGACCTCACCCTAATGTTACTGAATTAGAAACCTGGGGCTTCGGCCTAGCAGTCTGGCTTAACAGGCCCAGGTGATTCAGATGCATCTAAAATGTAAAAACAACTGATTTATATATCACCATGGCTTTAAACTACTGTTTCGCTTGGGAGCTTATTAGGCTTGCACACTATTAGGTCCTACCCCAGAACTACTGAATCAGAATCTGCTTTTCTATTGTTAAATACAAGATGTGCAGGTGGTTTCAATGCACATTAGTATGAATAACACTGGTCTAGCTCTTCATTGTTTGACTTTATTTTTCTCATCAACAGATCCTTTTATTTACTACCATCCTTAAAATCTGAACATACTCAATGGTTTAATACCTCAAGATTGTAAGTTATCCTCTTCAAATTTGTGACATCTCATTTAAAAGAATATTGTGATTCTTTTCAGCACCAGGAATATCTTAGATGATTTTAGAGAAGCTTACTTTTGGCTAAGGCAAAATACAGATGAACATGCACGAGTAATGTCTTGGTGGGATTATGGCTATCAGATAGCTGGAATGGCTAATAGAACTACGTTGGTTGATAATAACACCTGGAATAACAGTCACATAGCACTGGTAAGGATTTGATAAACACAAGGTTACAAACAAATCTTTATTCACTACTTGGCAGTCAGGCTTCATCTGTGACTAAATAGGAAAAATGTGGGTGTACGCTGCTAAATTCTCAAAATACTTTTTTACACATATGTCGAATAAAGTGAGTTCAAGGTATGCTTATTTTGTTTCTAAGAATGGTACTAAGTATTCAGAATTGCAAGCTGATTTCTGGTAAAGTTTATGATAAATTTAGCTTACTGAAGAATTAGACAAAATCTGAAACTGAAAATGTTTGGCTTGGATTCTTCATGTTATAAACTAAAAATTATTTGCAAATATGTAAAGTAAATGCACTTCATGAATAGGCAAACTGTGTTCCTCTAGCTATTAAACAACAAATCTACATAAATTCATATAATCACCGCTTTGTACTTCAAACATTTTAAATACAAAGACCAGTCTTAACCAAATGAATTCTATTTGTATTACTGTTGTAGCTAATTATCAGATGTGTGCTAGACTGGGGAGAGGAAATATATGCGCTAGCAAGATCACTGGCCAGCCCTGGTCTGCGGTTGTGAGAAATTGTTTCTTCTAAGCTTGCCTGCTTTCATCATAAAATGTTAATGTCATAGAACTTAATTATTAGCAAAATATTTGAACGGGTATTCTGAATTTTGACTATAAATTATAGTAGTTGAGAGGTTCATAAATTTCAATATATTTGAATTCCTAGGAAATCATTTCTACAGAAAGATACCATGTAAAACTCTTGATGAATTCCATGTTTTAATAAATATATACATTGATTTTTATGAATGTGGGAATAATTAAAAACATTCTCAGTTTTTTGTTTTTTTTTTTTTTAATTCTGCAGGTGGGAAAAGCTATGTCTTCTAACGAAACAGCAGCCTATAAAATCATGAGGACTCTGGATGTAGATTATGTTTTGGTTATATTTGGAGGGGTCATTGGCTATTCTGGTGATGATATCAACAAGTTTCTCTGGATGGTTAGGATAGCTGAAGGGGAACATCCAAAAGACATTCGGGTAAGAAACTAGATAATTTCAAGTATGTGAAAGATAGCTCACTGTGTCCAAGTAATTCTCTGATCTTGCTAATTACATTGTATTTTTTTAATAATCCTATCCTTCAGATTAGTTCCTTACCCTGACTTCACTATTTATTAAAGATACTAGAGGCATTTTCTATGTTAAAACTTTTCGAACTCACACCTGGTATTTCTATTCTCCCCTCTGAAGCAGTCCCTTGCCAAGACTTCTTACTTTTACGTCTCTTCACAGCCTGTCACTTTATCCCTTGCTTTCCATTTCCATTACTTCCACCCTATTTCTGACCCTTATGCTTGTAAACCTGAAATAGGATAGTAACCTTGAAATTCCTATCTTTGCCTTATCTTGTTTCCTCCCTCCCAGTGTAAGATGAAATTGATCATGTTGCATTTAGGCTCCAGAGACTTCAATTGATTAAGGCAAAGGGCCTTAAAACCAGACAGACATGAGCTAAAACTAAAACTGTCAACTTGGGCAAGTTATTTTGTTCAGTCAATGTAATATGCTTTGGGCACTAGGCCTAGTTCTAGGATCTGGAATTAAAATGGTGATCAAGACAGACTAGGCTATCTTTTGCCAAAAATAACTAATTTGTAGTGCCATTAATGAGAATTTATAGTAAAGTAGTTGAGCCTCAGCCTAGGGACTGGTACAAAATAGATAACCTCTGATAAAAGATTGGTATGAAGTGTAAACTCCTTAGCTTGGAATGCAAGCCTTTTCATGTTTTGCCTTCCTTTGCTAGCCTCTTGTTCTTCTGCCACCTTTTTCCACTCTGCCAGTAGGTTCTAGCCCCTGAAACTTGCTTGGGGTTTCTTTCTTTAACTCACCTGACACGTGTTTTTACTGTTCGCTTTCCTGGAATACCTTCCCCACCACAGACTTGTCCCCTCTCCAAAAGCCCTTTTCTGGTATACTGACTTCTGTACTCATTAACAAATTATTTATATCTGTTTTGCAGGAGTCCCCAAACCCCAGGCCATGGACCAGCAGTGGTCCGTGGCCTGTTAGAAACCAGAACACGCAGCAGGAGGTAAGGAGCGGGTGAGCGAGCATTGCCACTTGAGCTCCGCCTCCTGTCAGAGCAGCAGCGTTAGATTTCCATACGAGCATACCTATTGTGAACTGCACATGTGAGGGAGCTAGGTTGCATGCTCCTTATGAAAGTCTAATGCCTGATGATCTGAGGGGCAACAGTTTCATTTAGAAACCACCAGCCCCTCCTCCCCCGCTCCGCCTCCAGCATCTGTGGAAAAATTGTCTTCCACAAAACCAGTCTCTGGCCAAAAAGGTTGAGAACCACTGCTGTTTTGTATTAGATTTGGTCTTACCCCTTTCACTTCTAAGAGCTCACAATGGGAGCTCTTAGAAGACATCCAGCATTGTGCTTTTACATGATGTAGGTACTAAAGATAAGAGTGATGGCCACCGATACAGAATAGAGGAATCTTTTGGGAAAATGTATGCAAGTGTTATGTGATGGGGTTGAAGTAAAGCCTCAGATTTCTGATCAAATGTAAATGCTGTAATGTTTTCCCTTAACTGTGATTAGTAAACATTATTTCTTTGTATTAATCTGAAATTTAATTCTTTCATACGTGGTTTTCATTTGTGGATTTGCTTTAGCAGTGTTAAAACTGTGACATGTGATAGATGACTGTTTCTTAGTGAATGCATCGAACATTAGTATATACAGAAATCCTATGTTTCCATGCCTTTTAAATTATTTTTAAACTTCATGAATAGATAATACAGTCATATGGTTCAAAAGTAAAGTATAAGAGGATATACAATAAAAGTCTACCCCCCTAAAAAAAAGAAAGTTCCACTATAGTTAATAACAGTGTATTATGTACTTTAAGTTGCTAAGAGAGTAGATATTTCAGTGTTCTCACTACAACAAAATAAGTATGATGATGCATATGTTAATTAGATGGTTGTAGCCATTTCACAGTGCATATTTCAAAACATGGTGTGTACCATAAATATATACAAATTTATCTATCAGTTAAAAATTGGGGGAAAAAAGTCCCTGGGAAATCACTATTTTCTTGTGATTTTTACTTCTAGCTAGCCATATACCCTGTTTACTTCATAATATGTCTTGGTGATCTTTTCATATTAGAATATGGAGAGCTTCTTCATTCTTTTGTTTACATTTGCACAGCATGTTGCATTTTGTGTGTGTGTGTCATGTTTTATTTAACCTGTCTCTACTGATGGAATTTAGGTGGTTTTCAAATATTTTATTCTTAACTAACAATGGCATAATAACTTTCTGCATTCATTATTTTGGCCATATACAAGTATCTCTATAGGATTAATTCCTAGAAAAGGAATTTCTGAGTCAGAAATTGCATTTTTTACCTAAATTGTTCCTCCTAGAGGTTAATTTATGTTAACCCCCAAAAAATTACCACAGTGGTTTTAACATTCTCTTCCCAATTAAAGCGGATTTTAGACTTCATATGGGAAAAATTTAGCAAGAACGCTTAAGAAAACTCTGAAAAGGAATAACAGAGATGAGGATGGGTAATTAATACCAGGCAGAGCCATCCCTGCCTGGTATTAAACCGTGGTGTTGGTACCAGTCTCTTCAAATTATGAAGGTGGTCATGTGCAGTGGCTCATGTCTGTAATCCTAGCATTTTGGGAGGCCGAGGCAGGTGGATCACTTGAGCCCAGTAGTTCAAGGCCAGCCTGGACAACATGGTGAAACACTGTCTTTTTTTAAAAAAATGCAAAAATTAGCTGGTCATGATGCCGTGGGCCTGTAGTACTAGCTACTTGAGAGACTGAAATGGGAAGATCGCTTGAGCCCAGAAGGTTGAGGCTACAGTGAGCCACAGTCATGCGACTGCACTCCAACCTGAATGACAGGGAAGACCTTGTCTCAAAAATAGTCATAGTTAAGGCCTTATAACATGGTTTAAAGTCAGGTGGGATTAATTTTTGGGGGGTGTAACTGAATATGGCTTTATAAAGGTACCTCAAAAGCTTATTCTTATGGGGAAATGAAAAGAAGAACCTGTAGCTTTGAATATGTTAACTAACATAGAACTTCTGGTTTCTTTCTTGTAGGAAAGTGACTATTTTACCCCACAGGGAGAATTCCGTGTTGACAAAGCAGGATCCCCTACTTTGTTGAATTGCCTTATGTATAAAATGTCATACTACAGATTTGGAGAAATGCAGGTTAGTTAAATCCATTTTTCTCTAATATTCATTCAAAATAATATTTAAAACATAGTCTTACTTGCTTCTAGAAAACAGGATAATAATGTTTTGATTGTGCTGAAGAAAAATATGCTTATCTAAACAGTCTTTTTCATTACATTTAGATTTCTGAAACTAACGTGAGAAATTAGAAAACAAAATTTTACATCAAGGACTTCTTTCTAACATATTTATTAACAGTATCCTCAAATCCAATCTTTGCTTGCCATCTCACCTTTAGACCTCATGCTTTTGGAAAGTATTGTTCTCCAAGGAAGAGTTCTCTTAGCTAGGAAACAGTGTGGTGTCTTAGGTAGGTCACTTCACTGCTTGGTGGAGAAAAGCTTAAAATTAAAGAATTGAAGTAAATAGTCACTTCAGATGTTCACTGCCTCTCTGTTCTCTATTACCACAAATGGCTAGAGCTGTCTGGGTCAGAGTTTTCTAGTAAATTAGAAGGATGTGGTGCAAAAGCTTAAGAGTCTACAAAAGGAGTGAATGTTCAAAGAGGCATTGTGACAAAGACACAATGGACTTGATGTCATACCTGTGTTTTCCATCAGGTTCTGTCAAGTCATGTAACCCTCAGACAATTTGTGTCTGCCTTGGACTCCACTTGGTTCTTTTCTTGTTTGTCAATAATGGGGGTTGGATTGATTAGTTTTAATGAAACCAGAATGTGACACCACAAAATATGCCTCTTTGACATCAAAATTAATTTTGAGCTGAAGGCAATTTAGAAGCAGCAAACAGAGAAAAAGCTGTATCTAACCTTTTTTCTGCCTAAAGGCAGAATATAAATTCTCCTTTACTCGAGACGACTCTAGATTCTTATCAGCCCAGAGAAGGCAGCAGAGAAATCTGCAGACAAAACTTACTCCATTAGTTTCTCCCATATATGGACCCTTCTACTTTCCCATCTTGGATGCCTAAAACCACTTTCCTTTGTCCTATCTCTACAAATGTATTGTTCTTTGTTGAGCATGCTATGTAAGCCAGAGTTCTAAGCCACTGCTTTGAGTTCCTTTTATTGAGGTTTCTCCTGCATAATGTGTGCTGAATGTGTTACTAAATTTGTTTTTCTCTTGTTAATCTGTCCTTTGTTTTAAGTGTCTGTCCCAAATTATTACCTTCATACTATTAGTTTCACTGAAAACGGCCTATTTCTGTATTGCGCTCTGGTTAAGCTGATAAGAAAGCAGGGGAAAAAATGGCTTGCTTAATTTTATGCCATCACTGGGAATCAAGATAATGATCAAAACTAAAGGCATGTGTTTGGACCTCAATTTGTTAATCAAATTTTATCCTTTTGTAAAACACCATCTTTGTGGCTAATATGGCCTAGAACATTCACTTGGGTTCAAAATAGTTACTATATACTGTGTTCCTGTTTGTGGTGTTGCTTCAAGTAAATTCCAAGTGAATCATATTTTATCATTATTCACTTGGAATTACTCTGTAGGTGATTTTAAACAAAAATAGGCGATAATCTAGATTTAGGTTTTTGTTTGTGTCTTAGTTTCTTTTAGAAGCCCATTCGTGGTCTCTAAACTCTTGCTAAGAAAGCAGCACACTGACCATAACAATTAGTTATCCCAGAAAACATTTTTCCTGATAGGCTTGTTTCTGATTAGTTTCTCTGCTCACTAATCACATTGAAGGACCTTTTTCTTCCTCTCTGTTAAGTTTACCAATAGTTTTAAGCCGCGTTTCCAGCGTGCATTCATTTCAATGCCTACCTTACTCAAGAATAATATTTGGTTAAAACATAAAGTGTAACTTTTCTATCATATAGATAAGCAAGAACAAGTTATTCACTATTTGAAGGAGAGCTGGTTTTCATGTTTGTTTTAAAGTTAAATTTGGCCGGGTCTGATAGCTCACACCTGTAATCCCAGAACTTTGGGAGGTGAGGTGGGAGGATGGCTTGACCCCAGGAGTTTGAGACCAGCTTGGGCAAGATGGCAAGACCCAGTCTCTGTTTAAAAAAAAATTAATGGGAAAAAAAAAAGTTGAATTTACTTATGCTAGGTTTGTATGTCAGCATAAACTTAGTCTGAGAAATTTTTTTTTTCTGAAACAGGATCTCACTCTGTGGCCCAGACTGGAGTACAGTAGTGCAATCATGGTTCACTGTAGTCTTGACCTCCTTGGCTCAGTTGATCCTTCCACCTCCGCCTTCTGAGTTGCTGGGACTACAGGCACATACCACCATGCCCAATTAATTTTTGTATTTTTTGTAGACGTAAGATCTTGCTATGTTGCCCAGGCTGGTCTTGAACTCCTGGGCTCAGGCAGTCCTCCTGCCTCAGCCTCCCAAAGTGCTGGGATTACAAGTGTGAGCCACTACACCAAGACAGTCTGAGAATTTTTGAAAGTCTCTTTCCCTCCCTGTGTTTTCTGTTTTTATCCCTCATAAATCCTTTCATGGTTTGGTTTTCTTATTTAGCCTCCTTTGTAGTTCCCACTTTCAGGATGTAGTATCTCTTGCTTACTTGTGCAAATTTTTTATTTTATTTTTATCCCAAATAATAATTGGGATATATAGCTACACTTGGAATAAGATAAAGACAGTATGTTTACATCTCAGTTGAAGATACAGATAATTTTTAGTGTAAGTAAAGATTTTAACAATGTATGTTATAGCGTAAAAGAACAAGGTGCTCTAAGGAAACAACAAAGGAGATTTGTCAATCACTATTTCCCTGAAGGGGATGGTAAAGGAGCCAGCCATGCAAAAGAGCTGAATGAAGAACATGTCAGGCAGAGAGAAAAGATTGTGCAAGGCCCTGAAACAGAAAAGATGCCCCTTAGGTGTGTTCTCGCTATATACCTATGAAAAGGGCTTTGATGGATTTCATTTCTATGTTTTGGTGTTTTGTTTTGTTTTGTTGATGCCTTTATGATGCTCATCTACTCTAAGGAGTCTGTGAAATTCTTACTCTGATGTACTTAAGTTTCTCTCTTCCTGATTTCTTCCTAGCAATACATGAGAACTATTAAGATAGATGACTTGTTTTCTGAGTTTAAAGGGAGAAGGTATTACTGTAATGATAACATTTACTGTCTTATAACACTGAATGTTTTCCAATATGGTTAACACCCAATAATAATGTCACTTTGCAGCTGGATTTTCGTACACCCCCAGGTTTTGACCGAACACGTAATGCTGAGATTGGAAATAAGGACATTAAATTCAAGCATTTGGAAGAAGCTTTTACATCAGAACACTGGCTTGTTAGGATATATAAAGTAAAAGCACCTGACAACAGGGAGACACTAGATCACAAACCTCGAGTCACCAATATTTTCCCAAAACAGAAATATTTGTCAAAGAAGGTGGGTGCCAAGTGAAGGCATTAAAGGGTTACTTAAAGTTGGTTGGTTTGTATGAAAAAGAATTTCTGGAAATTGTAATAAATATCCATCTGCCAGATTTTTAAAGACTATGGCTTCTATATTTATACAAAGTAATTACCAGGCTAGCCTGCTAGGAGCATTTCTTTCAAACTGAGCACTTCAGATACCCCAAGCTCAGATTTTCCAGAGGCCTTCTGACTTTGGTTTGTGCTGTTCCCATTAGTAAGACTTACTTGTGAAGTAAGATATAGCTGTGGCCATCGCTTTCCAAACCTGTATGGACGTAAAAATGCTACATGTTCAAGTGATGGAATTATTATTAGTTCTTCATCTTTTGAGCAGAGCAAATTTATATTGCATCTTTATCTTCCATTGTTAATATGATGTTACTGTATTATTCATTGAATAAAGAGTAGGTTTGAGTTTAGTGAGTCCTTCTGAAGCCCAAAAAATCATTTATCTTAAGATAATCATTTTTTAATATAATTGTGACAAAGCTTATAGGCAAGAATTATGAGGCTACTGCAGTTCTTTTCTAATAAATACTATATAAGATATGAAGTATTTCATTGGGGGTCATTAGTATCCACTTAAGCCAAATAGATCTGTAATCTTTGCTATAAAAGATTACTAAAAATGAGTATTTATGTAGGGTTGTCCAGCAGTAGGAAATGGGAATGAGCAGTCAGATAAAATGTTACGGTTTCATTATAAAGTACTATCCTTATAATAATTATTATTACATTGACTTCAGTTGTAATTTTTGAAAGGATGCTTCCATTTACATAGCTCAGATCAGTTATTTTATATCATTGAAACTACTGTCTTTTTGTTATTTAAAATATACATCAAATATATTCAAAATACAGATTATTTTAATTTGTACTATAACAGTGCTGAATATTAACTGTACGATATGTAAATGGAAGCTTTTTATATGAATATTTTATGTGCCAGATGTAAATTATCATATCTGGACTAATGTATTTAAAGAGGTCACAGAGAGCTGATTGTGTTAGTCATATCAAACTTATCATCTTTAGGTAAAATAACATTAAGAAATCAAATGATGAGGTTTCTCACAGGCATGAGGTAGGAGAAACTGGTGAGTCCCACCAGTACACAAGTGAAGGCAAATGCTGCTAATCTCAAAGCAGTTACTTCTAAGATACCCAAGCATAACTAAGGTGTACTTTTTCTGGAAAAGAGGACTCTTGAACTTGCTGTCTGATATAGACCCCAAAGGCAGTAAATTTTCTTGATTTGACCTCTTTTGCCATCCCATCATTTTCCCAAAATAAACGTGAATAAATAAATAATCTGTCTTGTGTGACCAAAATATATATCCTGGTAGCCAATAACAGATTTTGACTTGCTGGTTTCCATGGCTTTAGATGTTTTGTACTAGCACTATGAAGGATTGCTTTTTATTTACTTCCTTTCTCCACCCTAGTTTTGACTTTGGAGGAGGAGGGTACATATAACAGCATCCATATTCTGAGAGTTTACTGGCCACTGCAAAGCTGGCATGACTAAAGTGCTAGAAACTGTAGTCCAGGCTGTAGAACAGGCTTTTTGGCATGGTTCACCACCAGTAGGAGAAAAGCACCCTGAGAGCTATGACACACTAGAGTATTCCTGGGGCACATCATGATCTCCTAGAAGAAGTATCCTGTTAGAAATTTGGGTGTAATGATAATAAAGGAACTAATGACTTGATCTGGTTTAAATTTTAAATTGTACTCTCTGAAGTTTATTACTTTTTGCCTTAATCAGTTCAACAATAAGGTAGCATAATGGGGTTAACAAGTTAGCAGTAGCTAATTTTTATAACCTTAAGAAGGACTGCATTTTGCCTTGTGTTCTCATCCCTGCTAGAAACTACTATAAATTGTCTTGAACTGAACATCGTGAATAAAGGAACCTGATGTAAGATTTACCCAGTTTCTGAAACCACTAAGAGTTGTATTTAAATTCAGTTTTCAATATGAAAATTGAATTGAGTGGCTAGTCTCTTGAGTCGTTTGCCTCTTTTAACCCAGAGCTTTGATGGTGCATTAAATTATTTATTTTCAGAAAATATTTGCTTTCTTCATTATCTAAGGCTGTGTGTCAGATTGAAAGACCTATATGCCTGTGATTTATCCTTTAGGGTTCTAACATAAACATTTTTGCAGTAATTTGTTTCTGATACTAGGAAACATCTATTGTGAAAGTATTTTAGTGGGATACTGAATTGCTAGAAAATAATATTTTATTTTTCAAAGATCTATGAAACTGAAGGAATGTTGTTTCGCTTTGCATTTTTAATTGCTTATTTTCCTACCTAAAAGATTATTTTTAGAGAATGTGCCAAGTGATTATGTCTTTCAGTTGTGTAGATGGTTACAGTCATCCTCATTTTACAGAAAACAGGGACTCTTAAGAGTTACTAAGTTAACTTGTTTTTCTGGCACACACCTAATTTCTTGGAGGCTAAACCAGGAGCAGCATTAGCATTTCTGATTCCTTAGTCTAGTGTTAAATATTCTGTCATGCCTGGAAATTTGAATAATTATTGCAGCTCAGCACTTTGTGGTTGAGAAGAGAGGTGAGGATGTATGACACACGTTTGAGGAACGCTGTGGTAGTTCTTTCATCTAAAGCTAGGGACCTAGTCCTTTCACCTTGGATTTGTTAGTATACTCAGGTAAGAAACGGTGTTCACTTAACTATTCAAGGAGTCCAGTCACAAGAAGAGCAAAGAGCTTAGTAAGTCATCATAGTGCAGTAAACTATGTGTATGTATAGATTTTTTAATCAGTCAGAAACCTGCATTAATACTATGTGTTCTGTTTTTTGGTTTTTTTTTTATAGACTACCAAAAGGAAGCGTGGCTACATTAAAAATAAGCTGGTTTTTAAGAAAGGCAAGAAAATATCTAAGAAGACTGTTTAAATGCACTGTTCTGGTTCCTAACTTGAAGCAGTTGTCCTTGTGAGAACTGGTCTTTGCCTTTAGCTCATGTCGTGTTTCACAGCAACAGAGGGTACAGAACCATCACTGGTCCAGGTTAATGTACAAAATTTTCTGGCAATGCCTGATTAAAAAAAATAAAATTGGCTTATTGAGAACAGCTGTTTTCAATTTCTAATGTGAAGCAAGACAGAGCACTGCTGTAAGTGTCTAGCAGCAGATTTTTTTTTTTTATTGGTACATATTATCCTTCAAATCTGAGAATTTGGACTAATTGCACCAAAGAACCCTCGAATTTGGTCCCTGGCACATGCATACTTGTCAATGTTTTTATTCTTTTACAAGACCTGCATTTTATTTGAATTACCCAAATAGCAATATGTAAAATACAAGTGATAAAATGTGATGAGAGCTTCTTGAACCAGTAAACTAGTACAGGTCTGAGAAAGATGTATTAGAAAAGTAATTATACTCCTTTGAATTATATTTATTTTCGTGTTTCTCCAATGCAAAGAATGTTTCATCAAATGTACATTTTCTGTTGCTTACTGTTTGCTCTGAGAAGAAGCTGCTGTTTCAAAGATGGACCTCTGAGTAGCTAATTGATTCAAATAGTTTTTTATGTTGACACATTATTACTGCTGTTAGCAGTTGTTTTCACCAGGTACTTACAGAGCAGACTTCATATATCATTCATTCAAGGGCTAAATTTATATGCTTTGGAAATCATGGCAACTACACAGGATGTTGCTTACCAGGATGGGGTTTTGGTATGTTAGTACTGAAGAAGTTAGCACTATGTTTACATGCAAAAGATTAAGGAGAAAAACCTTAAAGTGGACAGGTATCCAAAGTTCATTTTCTGTGACTCATCAAAGTAACAAAAGACTTGTAAACTTTGCCTGGATTTTTCTTATTTTATAACAGTTTCATCCATCACAATGATTTTGTTCTCTGCTTCATATTTTTTAATCCCTTAAGCATTTGATGAAACACTCTTTAGTGCTATATGCATTTTCTTACTTTTATTAAAAATGTGACAGTTGTCAAAAGATGCACTAAAATGTAAATGGAGATTGAAAAAGTTCACTTTCCAGCTTATAGGCAACTTTATACAGACTTGAACATTTTCTCCAGTTGTTTAGTAAAAGTGAAAGAGAAAAGGGTTTTTCCTGCCACAGGATATAACTTTTTTTTATATAACAAGCATAACACACCACTGCTTTTGGTGGAAAAGTGCAGAATAGTATGTACCTTTTATGAAGAAAAATGTAATTTACAATGTTCAGTGAGAATGTTACTGCTGATTTTCTTTTCCAAGGTGTAGAATATTCTTTGATTTATAGAATTCATTTTTGACCCAGATGATGGTTCTTTTACAGAACAATAAAATGGCTGAACATTTTCACAAATAGAGTGTAACAAAGTCTGGATTTCTGATACCTTGTCATTTGGGGGATTTTATTTTACTTTGTTGCTTTAAAATTCAATGCAGAGAAGTTGTTGACTGTAGGGGAAATAAAGTTAATTCAAATTTTGTGTTAAATGTTGTTTTTTTTACAAATCTTTTGGTTTTGAAAGGAATTAGTACTGAACACATATCCCTTTCTTGTTTGTTCACTTTCACAAAGGATTTAAAGAAAATGTGTGGAAAAAAATGTGAGTTCATCTTAGACCAAGCTATTTTATTTTGCCACCAACCCTGGAATGAAAATGTTTATTTTTTGTTTTTGATGTTTTCTTTGGAAGGGATGTGGGGAGGGGAAACACCTAGCCAAGTAGGAATTTTATCCCTGTGTAAATAAGGATAGGAACCTAGCAAAACCATCCAGGAAGTGCTGGTAATAGAATGTCAAGTCTCAATATAGAATTTTCTCATAAGAAAATTCTCAAAGGAAAGACCACCTCACCTTTCTCAGGAAGCAACAATTTGGTTCAGTGTGTCTTGTCAGTAAAATACCATATTGTAACTGCTGAAGCGCTTTTATTGTAGCACAAAAGTGAAATAGTAGTTTGAATACATTGCAGTGTATGATAATTGACTCAGAATATTCTTTAGATCTCTTAATTCATTTCATGTGTGATCACTAACATTGTACACCAAAGGAACTTCATGATCATGGCTTTGAAGTTTTAGAGCTTTTAGGCTATAGTGCTTTCTGTGGTACAAATAAGGCAGTGAGGCAGCAACTCCAAAGACAAAATTCACTTTTAAGACTTACATTGTCACCTACTTGAGTTTGTAGTTGTGGAGTTTTAATTCATTTGCATTCTAGGCCTAAAATAGTATAAAAGCATCCTGTAGGCTGGGTGTGGTAGCTCACACCTATAATCCTAGGACTTTGGGAGGCCAAGGTGGGCAGATCACCTGATGTCAGGAGTTCAAGACCAGCCTGGAAAACACGGTGAAACGCTGCCTCTACTAAAACTACAAAATTAGCCAGGTGTAGTGGCGCACGCCTATAATCCCAGCTACTTGGGAGGCTGAGGCAGAAAAATGGCCTGAATCTGGGAGGCAGAGGTTGCAGTGAGCTGAGATTGTGCCACTGCACTCCAGCCTGGGCGACGAGTGAAACTGTCAAAAACAAAGCATTTTGTAGAGAGTTTCCATAGCCAAGGGGCTGTGAGAGCATGAAATTTGGAGCTGCTGCTCCTTTTAAAAAAATTAATTGTAAAATGCATATTCAATTTAGCACCTTAACAATTTTCAAGTATACAGTTCAGGAGTGAAGCACATTTACATTGTGTACGACCAGAACTCTTTTTTGTTTGTTTTGAGATGAAGTCTCGCCCTTGTAGCCCAGTTTGGAGGGCAATGGCAATCTCAGCTCACTGCAACCTCAGCCTCCCGAGTAACTGGGATTACAGGTGCCCGCCACCATGCCTGGCTAATTTTTGTATTTTTGGTAGCGATACGGTTTCACCATGTTGGCCAGGCTGGTCTCAAACTCCTGACCTTGTGATCTGCCCATCTCAGGTTCCCAGAGTGCTGGGATTACAAGCATGAGCCACGGCGCCCAGCCCAGAACTCTCTATCTTGCTGTAGCTGCTGCTGTATAATGCGGTTTTGCTTTGTTGCCCATAATCTTTAATCGAGATAGGTGGAGTAATAGATGAATGTAGAGCTCAACAGCTGTCTGCAACAGAAATGGTAGGAAATTGAGACAGATCAAAAACAGTAATGAAATGTCATGATCATGTCTTATTTTTATTGTGAAATGTAACACAGAGAACACAGAAGTGTACAGTTGATCCCTGAACAACATGAGTTGTACATGCGGAGTTTTTTCAATAAATGTATTGATAATTTTTTGGAGAGTTACAGCAATTTGAAAAAAGTTTGCAGGTGAACTGCATAGCCTAGAAACTTTTAGAAGTTTGTATGTGATGAATGCACAAAGTTCTATAGGTACTACTTTTTTGTTGTTTTGAGACAGTCTTGCTCCGTCACACAGGCTGGAGTGCAGTGACACGATCTCGGCTCACTGCAACCTCCAACTCATAAAACATTTGTTTTATGTTTTATACTTAGCTTTGCAATCCACCTATAATTCATTTGTTGAGTAGAATGTGAATTGTTTTTGTTTTAAGGGGTTTTATTGGCATATGTATATCTAAATGACTCAGCACCATTTATTAAAAAGACAATTCATTTCCTACAGCACTTCTGCAGTAAATCCTTTAGTAGTGAATCATATGTCCATGTATGCATCTATTTCTAGACCCTCTGTTATATTCCATAGAGCTCTTTGTCTGTTGACTTAATATATAGCTTTAAGATAATTAAGAAGATACGGTAGAGTAAGTCCATCCCTCCCTCATTGTTCCTTAAACTTCTCTTGGCTGTTTATTTGCCTTGCTTTTTCATACAAATTGTAGAATCAGGTTAAGTTCCACCAAAATGAGAATAACGCTGTTGAGCTTTTGATTGGGCAGTGATCATTTGAAGAAAATGAACACCTGTTAAAATATTGAGTCTTATGTCCATGAACATGGCATATCATTCCATTTATGTAGGCCTTTAGTTTCTGTTTCATTGCTTTTGAAGGCCTTGGACATTTTCATAACTTTCATTATAAGATTTATGTTATTTAACAAATATAAATTAGAATTTCCATTTCTCAGCATATAAAAATAGTTGATTTTTGTATGTTGAAATTACTAAACATTCTAACAATTTCAGATTTTTTTGTGAACATTGTAACTTGGGAATAATGACAATTTTATTTCTCCCTCTGTAATCATTATATATTTAAATTTCTTGCTTTGCTGCACCGGCCAGGACACAAATCCTGTATAGTACTGCAAAGAAAAGGCAGCATCTTGTTTTCTTTATCTCACAGGGAAAGCTTTTGATGTTTCACTCTTTAAGTTTGTTTGCTGTGTATTTTCTATAGACTTCCTCTGATCAGATTAAGGACATTACTGTTTGCTGTGAGTTTTTTAAGCATGAGTAGGGACATTACTGTTTGCTGTGAGTTTTTTAAGCATGAGTAGGTTTTGTTTCTTCAAGTGGTGGTTTTTTTCTTCATTCATTGAGATGATGCTGCTTTTTCTCCTTTAATCTGGTACATGAATTACAGAGGCTTTGTTCACAATGTTAAATTAAATGAAACTGTATTCCTGAAATAGTGATTTATGCTCGGTAAGATTTACTGGTGAAACCATTTGGGCCTAGAGTTCTTTGTGCAAATGCTTTTCATTACAGATTCTATTTCACAGATACAGGATTATTTCAGTTTTTTATTCCTGGTTTCCATTGTGGTGAGTAAATTGATTCATCTAAATTTCCAATTCTGTTAAAGTAAAATTGTTGATAATATCACTTAATTGTTTTAACGTCTACAGTATCTATTGGTGTCCCCTTTTAATTATAAATATTGTGGTTTTTTCCCCCTTGAATTCATACTTCCCCCCCCTACCTCTGCCACACACACACTTTTTTCCCCTGATTTTCCTTGACAGGTTTTTTTTTCTTTACATCAATTTTGTTAGCTGTTTTTCTTTTTTTTTCTTTCAAAGATCAGCTCCTGACTTTAATGTTTTCCATAGTGTTATTTCACTAATTTGTGTCATTTCCTTGGGGTGGGCAGAGGGCAGTATTCTTTTAAACTCAGGGTGTTTTTTTCTTTCCTAACACATTAAGTTACCAATTTACTCCAAGCATCATTTAACCTCCATTCTCATGGGATTTGAGGCGACATAATGTCTGTCATTTAGTTAAATGTGTAATTTCCATTGTGCTGCTTTTTTAGAATCATGGGTTATTTAGATGTCTTCCTACAAAATTCCAAATATGGTGGTTTTCTGAGATCCTTTTATTATCCACTTCTACCTTAATTGAATTGTAGTCAGATACTCTATAATTTTAATCCTTTGAAATTGGTTGAGGCTTCCTCTGTGATTCAACTTATGGCCAATTTATTAACATATAGAGTATTATTTTGCCAATAAAATACAGTGTCAGAAGAGCAAATGGTGCTTTCATAGACATAAGTATGTTTTTTGAATCTAAAAAAATTTTTTTTTGAGACAAAGTTTTGCTCTTGTTGCCCAGGCTGGAGTACAATGGCGTGATCTTGGCTCACTGCAACCTCTGCCTCCCCGGTTCAGGCAGTTCTCCTGCCTTAGCCTCCTGACTAGCTGAGATTACAGGCACCTGCCACCATGCCCAGCTGCTCTTTTTTTTTTTTATGTTTGTAGTAGAGATGGGGTTTCACCATGTTGGCCAGGCTGGTCTCAAACTCCTGACCTTCAGGTAATCTGCATACCGCAGCCTCCCAATGTGCTGGAATTACAGATGTGAGCCATTGTGCCCAGCCGAATATAAATCTTTTACACACACACTTACACACACACACACACAATTTTTTTCCATATGTCCCTGAAAACTGTGTGTGTTCTTTTGGCAACTCTTGGACATACTGTTTGAATCTTTTGTGGCTTTTCTTTGTTGTTTACTGAGAAGAGTCACACACGATTATGGATTGTGTATTTCTCCTTGAATTGTTGTTTTTTTTAATATGTTTTAATTCCATGTTACTAAGTTTATACACATTTGGAACCTGTATCTTATTGGTAAATTGAGTCTTCAGCCTTTTAGAAATGTCAATTTTTAATGAGACTTTTTCTTAAAAGCCTATTTTTTTCTGTTTAATAATAGCATGTCAACTTTGTTCTGGTGTTCACATATCTTTTTTATTCTTCTAATATATCCCACTTTGGATTTGTTGAGCTTTTAACTTTGTGACTTGTTGGTTTTCATAAGTTTTTTTTTTTTAAGTTCTCAATATCTCTCTTAACATTCTTTCTTACTCATAATCTCTCTCTCCCCCTTCTTTTGCATCTGCATTCACTCCTTAAGTCAGCCGTGTCTCTTTTTTTGCTTTACACCTGACCCACTGAAATCCCCAGTCTTCTATTTAACATAGCATAATTTTTAGTGGTAGCTGATAAATCCATTACCTAGAGCTCTTCTGGGTCTTTTTTTCTGCTGCTTGTTTGTTGTACCTCTGGTCTTCTAATGGGCATGGGTTTGTGTTTTAGACATTATATGTAAGAAATTGTATGAGTCAGTTTAGGCCTAAGATGTTGTTTTAGTTTACAGGATTTTTTTTCTTTTGAGTCAGGGTCTGTCACTCAGGCTGGAATGCAGTGGTATGATCATAGATCAGTGCAGCCAGAAACTCATACATTTCAATGATCCTTCCACCTCAGCCTCCTGAGTAGCTAGGATTACAGGTGTGAGCCACAATGATCAGCCATGCTGTACAGATTTTCTTTTGTTTTTGCTAGGTACCTAGGGGAACTAATAAACCAGAAACACCTTCATTGAATTTATAAAGGGATTAATCATATACAAAGCTAGACTTCCATACCCATAAGGGCTAGTTCATTCTTCACAGGCTGAAATTGTCTGAAGATTTCACCCAAGAAGATACAAATATTTGTCCTCATAGTCCTACAAAGGCATTAAAATTGCTATTCGACCCTTTCAATGTCCCAAGGGAAAATAGCCCCAAATGCCATACTTCACTTAGAATTTGTCTTCTTGATTCTGGCCTGGTGTTACTATTTCAGCTCTATTAAGTCTTGAAGCAGGTATTGTTCAGCTTTTCTAATTTTCATTAGCTGGGTAGTTAGTTCAAACTCCCTATTATTACAAATGGAGTATTAGCAACAAAATAAGCTGTGGTTCTTGGGATCGGAGAACATATCTGGTGTTTGTTTAATGTTTCTTACGGCTTCCCCACTATCTGTTTAGTAACTAGACATTGCCAGTTCTAATTTTGTTTCACCCAGAGATAGTCACAATCTCAGTTTTACTTTGAAAATATAGCATTTTCTTGGAGAGTTTTTTCTATTTCTAAATCTTAAAAACAGCTTAGCCGGGCATGGCAGCATGTGCCTGTAGTCCTAGCTACTCGGGAGGTGGAGGTGGCAAGACTGCTTGAGCCCAGGACTTCAAGGTTGCAGTGAGCTATGATCGTGCTACTACACTCCAGCCTGGGTAAAACAGCTTGGAGGCACTGATTAAAATATCAAGTGTCTCCTTCTATGAAATTGGCTTCGGTGAAAAGTGGGGCTAGTAAGACAATGAAAACTAAAGATCAGATGGCAGCCGAGTGACTGACAACAGTGCATTCATCTCAGTGCACTTAGTTGTTGAAACAAGCTAGTTGGATGCTAGATCATGTGTTCTTCCTTCCACAGACTAGGATTTACATGGTCCAGAGCCCAGTCTGTATCTTGCTAAAGAATATTTTTAAAAATGATTTGATGGAATTGACTGTTAATGAAAAGACTTCATTAACAAACACTGCAGAACATGGGGACTAGTGTAGCTCTGTTACCTCTCTTTCCCCAAGGGAATATAAAAAATAAAAAGTTGGTAACAGTCAGTGAGCAGACCCACCTAGTTCATATCTCCGTTTTATAATACAAAATTCTCTCTCACTCACATTTAGGGTCTGTACTGTATTTTGAGTTAATTTTTGTATATGACTTTGAGGTGTTTGGGTTTTTTAATTGTTGATCTAACGCCATTCATTGAAAAGACTATTGTTATCCTATTTAATTGGCACTTTTGTAGAAATCTGTTTAAAATGTTGGTCTATGTCTGAATTCCCAATTCTGTTCCATTGATCTGTATGTGTGTCCTTAAACCAGTAGTGTATCATCTTGATTACTGTAGGTTTACCACCGATCTTGAAATCTGGTAATGCAAGTTCTGTGCCTTGTTCAATGGCCTTTTAATTACCCTGGGACCACAGGTATGTACTGGATATCCTGGGCAAATGAGGATATATTGTCACCCAACTTGTAACTGACTAATATCCAGAATATATAAAGAAGTCTTAGGAAAACAAAATATTTTTATTCGTCCTTGACAAAAGAAAAATACAAATGGCAAATAGATACATGAAAAGGAACATTCTACCCACCAGATTAGCTAAAATGTACAAATAATTATTGGAGAAGGTATGCAAAAACAAGCTCCTATATGTTACTGGTAAAAACCACTCTGGAAAACTGGCATTGGTGCAACTGACAATATAAATTCGTATATCCAGTGATTCTAGAGCTGTTAAAAATAGATTGACAGCAGTCTATTCATAAAAAGAAATACTATACAAGTAAAAAAAAGTTCCTTTGTAAGGAAAAACATTAAAGAATCAGACAAAAAGATATATAACATGTTTCCGTTTATAGTTCTAAAACAGGTAAGATTATTATATTTTGTTTAGGGATTTAAACATAGTGTTAAAGCAAAGACATGATTTCCCACAAAATTAAAATAATGGTCAGCTTCGGGAAGGGAGGGTGAGGGGAATCGAGGATTTGGTAAGCAGGGAACTTACTAAGTTTTAGAAATGTTCTATTTTTTTTGAGTTGCATTATGGTTACATGTGTCTGCTTTAAAATGACTTGTTACACTGTACACTTTATTTTTGCACTGTGCTTGGACTATACAGCACCAAGAAGAATAGAAAATAATGAGAGCAGATTAGGAAGCCCCAGGTCTTCATTCCCCCCATGGAAACATTAACAAAACAAGTAGAGACTAAAGCCTTATGGGAACTCTGGAAGGCAGACAAAGGTCTACAGGAACCAAGCTAATGCCCAGTCAAGGAAAAGTCACAATCAAAATGGTAAGAAATTTTGTGGTGGTTTTGCTCAATCTTGCCCCACTCTCTCCATAGTGTGGTAGTGTTGGGAAGAAACAGCAGCCCAGGTCCCAGTGAGTTCCCTCAAATAGGAGGGAGCCGGGGAGAGCTTATTTGCAGCATTCTGGGGGCTGCTGAAGAACTGGTCTCTTTTTGCCTTATTTGGAGCGTGGATGAGGAAAAGTGGTATAGCTTAGAGCACAGGCTTGGAAAAGCTGTAGAAAGTGTTGGGTAACTGCTTGTGAAAGCTGCAGGACTGTAGACCCTTAGACTGGAACAAGGTGTAGGAAGACTTTTTATCCACATGAAAAAATTAAGTGTGGTATAACAAAATAAAAACAAATACAGGGCCCCAAGCAAGACCCTTACCAAGCAGTGTCCTGGAGGGTCTTTCGGGCTTCATCGTGGGATGATTCTAAAGGTCAGAACACATCCTGCTACTTAGTGAAGGTCCTTCCTGGCATGGAGCCAGTTTGCAAAGACTAGGACACTTGGCTGTTTTTCAGACATCCAATTTTCAACCAAAGATCACAAGTCATACAAAGAACAAAACATGGTCCATTTATAGGAAAAAATGTGCAGAAACTATCCCTTAAACAAAAGCATCAGATATGCTAAAGACTTTACAGGAGAACACAGAAAAACCAAACAAAATTGGAATATCAACTAAGAAATTATTTTAAGCACCAAATTCCAACAGGCACTTCAAAATAGCTGACTGGAAGCATTTAGTAGTCACTGCCTCCACAGAGAAGAACCAAACAGTAGTAAGTAGATAATCATACTTCAAATAGATCCTCCAAGAGAGAATACTAGAATTCAACAGGAAAGGGATAGGAAATACTTGAGCAATAAAGGAGAAGGAAGTGGGAATGCCTGCTTGTCCAGGAATGTCGAGCAGTCAAGAGACTCCCCAATACAGGGAAAAGGTAAGTGACAGACCTTCAGCAGTCCAAATTTCTACCATGGGCTCCTACAACCCTACCATGGGCAAGCCCCTTGATCTTCACAGGCCCTGAAGCTAACATAGGGAGCTGCCAGGAGATAATAGGATTGCACTGCTCCAGGGAGAAAGCTCACACTGGGTTTCACATACTCCTTGAGGTGTAAGTAGCTAAAGCAAGGCATTATCTAGAGCCTCCCCACAATAGACCATGCACTGTTCTGGAGCCCAGCAGTGCCAGGGCTTGCAGCACAAGAGAAGTATGGCTGTTGCCCCTGGGGTTTAGGCACGAGCAACCTTGGGCTGACATTCCAGGGTCTGAGGCATGGGTGAGGGGCAGACTACCTCAGCATAAGCTATGGCATGAGTGGCATCTATGTTCCCCACCTGCTGGCCTAGGCTGCCCACCACTGAAGGCTGCTGCCACCTACCACCAAAGCATTCCACAGGTGGCTGCTGAGTGTACTCCTGCCGCACTCACCATCAGGCAGCCTAAAGACAAGTCCACCTGGCTTCACCTCCCCGACGCTATGCCACAGCGTCACAGTACACAATCCAAAAAGCAAAGGATTGCCTGGCATACGCCACCATTGGCACCTGAATACTCCTCCAAGAAGCCTGATGTTGGGCCTACCCACCAGGCCACTACCAGCACAGTTGGCAGCCACCTCCATTTGTGGGCCTGTCAGCCCATTGCAGACGCCACCAGCACCCATGCACACCACTTGGACTCAGACTGTCATCCTACCATTATTCCTGTCATTGCCCATGCAATGCTAGCTGCCCAAGCGACCAAGAACCTGCCTCCCTGACTCATTGCCGCCACTACTGGCACTTGAGTAAGCTACTTGGAGGTCCAAGTTGGCCTGCATGGACCCAGTAACACCAGTGCCAGCTTCCCTTGCCCTGGGCCAAGTACAGACATAGCCCACTGCTGCCAGTAATGGGGCCCCAAGACTGACCAACATGGCATACCAGGCCCCAGCAAAATATCACCAAAACCTCCACTAACAACTTCACCCCAAGCCACCAAGGAAATCAGATACCATTGATTCCACCTACTACTGAAGAAATGAAGAAGAGTATGCTTGATCATACTCAAAGGGAAAGTGTTCTACCTAGCCAACATCATAGACACACCTTCAGGAAAAAGTCCTCTCCAAAAGCAAAGTCAAAATTTTGTAAGAAGCAACTGTTATACCACATGTGTAGACATCAACATAAGGACAAAGAAAACCTGAAAAATCAAGGAAATCTGACAGCTCTAAAGGAACACAAATTCTCCAATAACAGATCCCAATCAAAAATTCATAAAATCCAGGAAAAAAAAATTCTAAAGCATCATTGAGATATACAAAGATATGAATGAGAAATTTACCACACAGACTGATATCATAAAAAAGCACAAAGCCAATTCTGGAACAGAAGAATTCATTGGATAAAACACAAAATACATCCAAAATCTTCAACAACTGGTTATGTCAAACAGAAGAAATAATCTCAGAACTTGAAGACAAGTCATTTGAAATAACTCAGGTAAAAATAGAAAATAAAAAATAATGATCAAAAACTTCATGGCATACAGAACACCACAAAACAATAAAATACCTGAATTATCAGAGTCCCAGAAGGCAAAGAGAGGAAAACTTTCCTAGTCTAGTAAGAGATTTAGACATCCAGATTCAGGAAGTTCAGAGATCATTAAAGAGATAACAGTGCAAAAAGGTCTTCTCCGTAGCACATTAAATCAAACTCAAAAGTCAAAGACAAGGAGAGAATTCTGAAAACAACAGAAAAGTGTCTAGTACCTTCTCAGCAGAAACATTATGTGCCAAGAGAGAATGGGATGATATATTCAAAATGCTGACAGAAAAAAAAAAAAACCTGACACCCAAAGATACTATATCCAGAAAAATTATCCTTACTTAAATAAAGGAATAATAAAATCTCTGCTAGACAAGCAAAAGCTGAGAATTAGTCACCACTATACCAGCTTACAGAAAGGCTCAAGAGAGTCTTAAACTTGGAAGTGAACAGATGCCATTTACCATCGTGAAAACACAGGAAAGCAAAAAAACTCCCCAGAAAAGCAAATGCACAAGTAAAAAGAAAGAACTCACCACTACAGAAAACCAGCAAACTGCAATTACATTTAAGAGAAAAAGAAACAAAGAATATACAAAATAATGTAAAAACAGTATGACAGAAACAAAACTTGACATACTAATAACCTTAAATGTAAATCCGTTAAATTCTGCATTTAAAAGATGTAGACTGTCTGATGGATAAAAAATCATAACCCAACTATATGCTGACTACAAGAAATGCACTTTACCTATAGAATTACAACAAGAGAAGGGAAAACATATTCTATGTGAAGAGAGAGACTCCAATACAGTAATAGTGAGGTGTTTCAACACCTGACTCTCAGCATTAGATCATCTAGATAAAAAAAAAACAGCCAACAAAAAAACATTGGATTTAAACTGACCTTTGGATCAAATGGGCCTAACAAACATTTACAGAACATTTTATTAAACAATTGCAGAATACACATTTTTCTCATTACCACATAGAACATTCTCCAGGATAGACCATATTGTAGGCAAAAAAAAAAAAAAAAAAAGTCTCAACAAATTTAAAATAAGTATCTTCTCGGACCACAATGGGGTAATACTAGAACATAATGCCAAGAGGAATTCTGAAAACTATACACACATATAGAAATTAAATAACCTGATCCTGAACAACCTAATTAGGTCAATGAAGAATGGAAACAAAAACATTTCTTGAAACAAATGAAAGTGGAAATACAACATCTTCAAACCTGTAGGATACAGGAAAAGCAATACTAAGAAGAAAATTTATAGCAATAAATGTCTGCTGCAAAAAAGATTTCAGCTAAAAAAATCTAATGATACACTTTAAGGAACTAGAAAAACAAGCACAAACCTAATTGAAAAATTAGCAGAAATAGGCCGGGTGCAGTGGCTCATGCCTGTAATCCCAGCACTTTGGGAGGCTGAGGCAGATGGATCACGAGGTCAGGAGGGACCAGCCTGGCCAACATGGTGAAACCCCATGTCTACTAAAACTACAAAAAATCAACCAGTGTGGTGGGGGCCACCTGTAATCACAGCTACGCAGGAGGCTGAGACTGCAGTGAGCTGAGATTGCACCAGTGCACTCCAGCCTGGGTGACAGAGCAAGACTGTCCACCCCCCTGCCAAAAAAAATTAGCAGAAATAAAAATCAGAGCAGAACTAAATGAAATACTAAGTTAAAAAAATACAAAGAATCAATGAAATTAAATTGGTTCTTCAAAAAGATAAAATTGATAAACTTAGCTAGACTGAGAGAAGACCCAAATAAAATTAGAAACAGCAAAACAGACGTTGCAACTAATACCGCAGAAATACAGAAGCTTACCACAGACTTTTATGAACAATATGCTAACAAACTGGAAAAACCTAGAGGAAATGGATAAATTCCTGGACACTTGCAACCTAACAAGATTGAAACAGGAAGAAATTAAAACTCTGAACACACCAGTAACAGATAATGAAATCAAAGTGGTAATACAAAGTTTCCTGACAAAATGCCCAGCAGTGGATGGATTCACTGCCAAATTCTACAAAACATAAAGAACTAATACCATAGCTGCATGTGCTGGCATGCCTGTAATCACAGCTACTCTAGAGGCAATCCCAACTACTTGGGAGATTGAGGTAGGAGGATCACTTGAGCCCATGAGTTTGAGACTAGCTTGGGCAACATACTGAAACCCCATCTCAAAAAACAAAAGCAAAACTAATAATACTAGTCCTCAAACTATTCCAAAAGATTAAAGAATTGGGGATTCCAACTAACTCATTCTATGAGGCCAGCCTTACCCTAATATCAAAAAGAGGTAAGGACATAACAGCAGCAACAACAAACAAAATGACAGGTAAGTGTCCCTGATGACTACAGATGCAAAACTCAACAAAACACTAGCAAAGTGAATTCAAGAACACGCCAAAAAGATAGCATGCCATAATCAAGTGGAATTTATCTTAGGGATGCAAGGATGGTTCAACATAACACAAATCAATAAACATGATACATCACATCAACAGAATGAAGGACTAAAAAGCATAGGACCATCTCAATAGACACAGAAAAAGCATTTGATAAATTTCAAGATATCTTCATGATTGACTCAACAAACTACATATAGAAGGAACACATCAAAATAATGAAGTCCATATATGACAAACCCATAGCTAACATCGTACCGAATTGAAAAGTGTTAAAGACCTTTCCTCTAAGAACTAGAACAAGATAAAGCTATCCATTTTCACTACTCCCATTCAACATAGTACTGGATGTCCTAGCCAAAGCAGTCAGGTAAGAGAAGAAAAAGACTTTGAAATTGGAAAAGAGGAAGCCAAATTGTCCCACTTTGTATATGATACATATTTAGAAAAATGAAAAGACACAACCAGAGAAAACTATTACAACTGGTAAGCAAATTCAGTAAAGTTGCAGGATTAAAAAAAGCATCATACAAAAATCAGTTACATTTGCCTACACCACTAATGAAATAGCCAAAAAGGAAATAAAGAAAGCAATCCCATTTACAATAGATACAGCAGTAACAAAATACCTAGGAAAAACAAAATACCTAGGATGAAACTGAGGAAAAACAATGGAAAGACATTTTAATTTTATGGTCATGGATCAGAAGAATATTGTTAAAGTAACCATACTTCCCAAAGCAATATACAGACTGAATGCAATCCCTATCAAAATACCAATGTCATTTTTTTACAGAAATAGACAAAAATTCTAAAATTCATATAGAACCAATAAAAAGCCAGAATAGTCAAAGCAATCCTAAGCAAAAGGAACAAACATGGAGACATCACACTATCTAACTTCAAATTATATTACAAGGGTATAGTATCTAAAACATCATGGCATCGGCATGAAAACAGACACATAAACCAACGGAATAGGATGGAAAACAGAATAAATCCATGTATTTACAACCAGCTGAAATCCTACTGCTTTGGGAGGCCAAGGTGGGCAGACTGCTTGAATTCAGCAGTTTAAGAGCAGCCCGGGAAACATAATGAAACCATGTCTTTACAAAAAATTTGTTGGGCATGGTGGTGCATGCCTGTGGTCCCAGCTACTGGGGAGGCTAAAGTAGGAGGAGCACTTGAGGGTGAGAGGTCAAGGCTGCAGTGAGCTGTGATTGCACCACTGCACTCCAGCCTGGGTGACAGGTTTCTTTGCCTTAGTCTAGGAAAAACAAATTAGGTCTTAAAACCTCCAATGCACAGACAACAAAAACAAAAATGGACATAACTGGTTATTCCTGCCAGTAACATAAAAAATAGACAAATGGGACTCTATTAAACTGAAACCTGCACAGCAAAAGAAACAAGTGAAGACACAAACCTGTTGAATGAGAGAATATATTTGCAAACTTCATCTGACAAAGGACTAATGGCTACATAAGAAACACAACAATTTTTCAAAAGAATACCAGTAAAAAGTTGTCAGGAGGCTGTGCCATGATATATTTAAAGTGTTGAAAGAAATGTCTCAACAAATAATTCTATATCTGACAAAAACTGTCCTTCAAAAAATGAGGGAGAAATTAAGACATTCTCAGAGAAGCAGCTGAGGGAGAGTTCATTACTACCAGACCTGCCCTTCAAGAAATTCTGAATGGAGTCCTAAAATTTAAAATGAAATGCTTCAGGTAGTAACTGTAAGCCATATAAAAATAGAAAGATCTGTAGTAAAAGTAAATACATGGACAAATTGGTTGGTATCAATATAATAGGCGGTTACAAATTTGGGCTGCTAATGTACTCTCTGTGTTAACCACAAAGAAAATAGTCCTAGAATACAGATAAAGAAAATGAAAAAGGAATTAAAATGTGGCTAAACACAAAAGAAGGCAGTAATGGAGGAAATGAGGGACAGGAGACATACAGAAAACAACAAAATTACAAAGCCCTTCCCTACCAGTAATTTATTTTTTTTAACTTTTATTTATTTATCTTTTGATAGGGAGTCTTGCTCTGTGACCCAGGCTGGAGTGCAGTGGTGCAATCTTGCTCACTACAGCCTCCCCCTCCCAGGTTCAAGTGATTCTCTGCCTCAGCCTCCCAAGTAACTGGAATTATAGGCGTGCACCACCACACTCAGCTAATTTATGTCTTTTTAATAGAGATGGGTTTTTGCCGTGTTGGCCAGGCTGGTCTCAAACTCCTGGCCTCAAGTGATCCACCCACCTTGGCCTCCCAAAGTGCTGGGATTATAGGCGGGAGCCACCACACCCGGCCCAGTAATGTCTTTAAATGTAAATGAATGGAACTCCAATTGATAGATGCGTTGACAGAATGGATTTCTTAAAAAGATTACAACTATGTGCTGTCTACAAGAGACCCATATTTAGATGGAAGGAGATGCATACATTCGATGTTAAAGGATGGAAAAAATAGTAATCACAGAGCTAAAGTGGCTATGCTAGTATTAGACAAAATTAAGTCAAGAACTATTTGAAGAGAAAAGGACATTATATATTGATAAAAGGATTATCTCACCAAGAAGACAGAACAATTAGAAACATCCATGCATCAAACATCAGAGCTCCAAAGCAAACATTGACAGACTGGGAGAAATACTGTTCTATAATAATAGAGAGTTTCATACCCCACTTTTAATAATGATTGAAATAACCTGACAGGATCAATAAGGAAACAGAGGATTTGAATGATGTGATAGGCCAAATGAAGCTGACAACCAGAGAACGCATATTTTTCTCACATATACTTGGATTATTCACCAGAATAGACATATGTTAGGCCACAAAGCAACTCTTAATAGATTTTAAAGGGTGGAAATGATAAAAGCATCTTCTTTAATAACAATGCAATGAAATTAGAAGGAAAACTGGGAAATCCAAATGAACACACTCATAAGCAACCCATATGTCAAATAAGAAATCACAAGGCAAACTATAGAATATCTTGTGACAAATGATAGTACAATCACAATATGACAAAACTTATGGGATGCCACGAAAGCACTGCTGAACAGGAAATATTAAGAGCTGTAAACACATTTGAGAAGATTTCATATCGACAACCTAATTTTACAACGTAAGGAACTAAAACTTAACCCAAAGATAGCAAAAGGAAGGAAGTAAAAATTAAAGCAGAAATAATGAACAGAAACATAAAAAAAATCAACAAAACCAAGAGTTAATTTTTCAAAAACATCAACCAAATTGAAAAACCTTTAGCTAGATTAAGAAACAAATAACTAAAATTAGAAATGAAAGTGAAAACACTACTACCGATTCTACAAAAATAAAAAGGACCATAAGAGTACCATGGACAATTGTATGCTGACAAGTTGAATAACCTAGATGAAACAAACTCCTAGAAACACACAACCTACCAGGATTGAATAATAAAGAAACAGAAAATGTAACTCATCTTATGAAGTCAGCACGCTCTGGTACCAAAGCCAGAAAAGACACAAGACAACTACAGACCAACATCCATTATGAATGTATATTGATTCAATCATCTTCCGTGAAATACTAGCAAAGCAAATTCAGCAGCATATTTAAAGGATTATTCACCATGACAACATGAAGTTTATTCTTGGAATGCAAGGTGGTTCAACATATGAAAGTCGGTGCAATGCACCACCCATTAATAGAATGGAAGGGGGAACTATGTGATCAACTCATGCAGAAAAAGCATTTTGACAAGATGCAACATCCTTTTATAACAAAAACACTCAACAAAGTAGAAATAGAAGGAAAGTACCTCAACATAATGAACTCCATATATGAAAATCCCACAGCCAATCTCAAATAGTGAATGGCTGAAACTTTTTCCACTAAGATCAAAAACCAACAAAGATTTTTTTTTTTTTTTTTACCACCGTCATTCAACACAGTATTGGAAGTTCTAGCCACAGCAATTAGGCACGAACCAGAAATAAAAGCCATCCAAATTTGGAAAAAGTAAAACCTGTTTGTAAATGACATGATTGTATCTAGAAAATCCTGGATCCCACACGCCCCCAAAAAACCGTTACAATAAACAAATTCGGCAAAAGATGCAAAACCAATGCACAAAAATCAGCTATGTGTGTTTTTTAAGAAATGGGGTCTTATTATGTTGCCCAGGTTGGAGTTCAGTGGCTATTCACAGGAGCAAACATAGCATGCTGCAATCTCAAACTCCTGGGCTCAAGCAGTCCTCCTGCCTCAGCCTCCTGAGTATCTGGGACTATAGGCATGTGACACTGTGCCTGGCACTTGTGTTTTTATATGCCAACAATGAACAATCCAAAAAGGAAAGTGAGAAAGTTCTACTTACAAAAAGATTAAAATACTTAGGAATTAAACTTAACCGAGGAGGTGAAAGACTGGCACAGTGAAAACTACAAAACATGCTGAAAAAAATTAAGACAAATAAATGGAAAAAGGACCAGGCACGGTGGCTCACGCCTATCATCCCAGCACTTTGGGAGGCCGAGGTGGGCAAATCAAGAGGCCAAGAGATCAAGAGCATCCTGGCCAACATGGTGAAACCCCATCTCTACTAAAAATACAAAGACTAGCTGGGTGTGGTGCATACCTGTAGTCCCAGCTACTCAGGAGGCTGAAGCAGGAGAACCGCTTGAACCTGGGAGGCAAAGGTTGCAGTGAGCCTAGATTCCACCACTGCACTCCAGCCTGGTGACAGAGTGAGACTCCGTCTCAAAAAAATAAAAGGAAAGATATTCTGGTTAACAGATTGGAAGACTTACTGTTAAGACAATACTACTCAAAGGGATTTACAGATTCAATACAATCCCTATCAAAATTCTAGAGATTTTTGCAAACATTGAAAATTTCATCCTAAAATTCACATGAAATCTCAAGTGACCCTGAATAGACAAAACAATATTGAAAAAGAAGAAAAAAGAGTTGGAGGTCTCATACTTCCTAATTTTATACTTGCTACAAAGCTACAGTAACTAAAAGAGTGTGGCACTGGCATAAAGACCGACATCAACCAATGGAAAAGGATAGAGAGCCCATAAATTAACATTTGCGTATATAGCCAATGATTTTCAACAGGGTACCAAGATCACTCAAAGGGAAATGCAGAGTCTTTTCAACAAATGGTGCTGGGGAAACTGGATATCCACATGCAAAAGAATGAAGTTGGACCCTTATCTATCAATCAATCACCATATATAAACCCCAGCACTTTGGTAGGCTGAGGTGGGCAGACAGCCTGAGATCAGGAGTTTGAGACCAGCCTGGCCAACATGGTGAAACCCTGTCTCTACTAAAAATACAAAAATTAGCCAGGTGTGGTGGCAGGCACTTGTAATCCCAGCTACTCGGGAGGCTGAGGCAGAAGAATCACTTGAACCTGGGAGGCAGAGGTTGCAGTGAGCCAAGATCATGCCACTGCACTCCAGCCTGGGCAACAAGGGGGAGACTTCGTCTCAAAAGCAAACAAACAAACTGGATCAAATTACCCCCTGCCTCCTAATAAGACCTGAAACTATAAAACTCTTAGAAGAAATTATAGGACAAAAACTTCATGGATTTGTCAATGATTTCTTGGATATGACATCAAAAGCACAGGTAGGAAAGAAAAATAAATTAGAAATTATCAAAATTAAATACTTTTGTACATCAAAGGACACCATTAACAGAGAAAAAGCAACCAATGAATCAGAGGAAAATATCTGCACATCATATCTGATAAAGGATTAATATCCATAAAGCACCCCTAAAGCTCAATAAAAAGAACCTAATTTTAAAATGGGCAAAAGGATCTGAATAAACATTTCTCCAAAGATTTACAAATGGCCAAAAACAGAGGCTCAGCACCACTAACCATTAGGGAAATATAAATCAAAACCACATTGAAATGGCACTTCACAGCCATTAGGATGGTGGTTACAACAACAAAAGAAAAAAAGAAAAAGAATTGGTGAGGATGTGGAGAAATTGGATATTTCTAGCAGGATTGCAAAGTGTGGCAGCCAGCTACTGTGAGAAACTGCATGGCAATTCCTTAAAACTTAAACCAGAATTTTCATATGATATAGCAATTCCACTTCTGGGTATATTTTTTAAAAAGCAGGGACTAGGCGTGGTGGCTCAAGCCTGTAATCCCAGTACTTCAGGAGGTCAAGGCGTGTGGATTACCTGAGGTCAGGAGTTTGAGACCAGCCCAGCCAACACGGTAAAACCCTGTCTCTACTAAAACACTAAAATTAGCCGGGAGTGATGGCACGCACCTGTAGTCTCAGCTGCTCGGGGGGCTGAAGCAGGGGAATCACTTGAACTCGGGAGGTGGAGGTTGCAGTGAGCTGAGATTGTGCCACTGCACTCCAGCCTGGGCAACAAGAGTGAAACTCCTTCTCAAGAAAAACAAAAAACGAGGACTTGAAAAGATATTTGTGCACACCAATAGGGGAATGGATAAACAAAACAGGAATGAATATTTTGGGGGAAGGTAGAGGGTATTATCCAGCCTTAAAAAGAAGGTTTTTTTTTTGAGTCAGTCTCACTGTGTTGCCCACACTGGAGGGCAGTGGCATGATCTCAGCTCACTGCAGCCTCCGCCTCCTGGGTTCCAGCAATTCTCCTGCCTCAGCCTCCAAGGTAGCTGGGATTACAGGCACACACCACCATGCCCAGCCCTTAATAAGCATTGATACAATGCCACATTATTACACAGAGACCTCTCAACAGGGAAAAGAGGAAGCAAGGATAACTGCAGCCAGTCTGTGGGTCCGCCCTGCTCTCACGACTGCAGGCGTGAGCCACCACGCCCGGCCCTTAGTAAGAAATTGATACAATACCACAAGATGAACCTTGAACTCATAATGCTAAGTGAAAAAGACACACATAAAAAGCACAAGTGTTGTATAATTTCAGTCATATGAATTACTTAGAGCAGTCAAATGCACAGGGACAGAAAGTAGAAAGGTGATTGCCAGGGACTGGGGGAAGAGGGAGAATGGAGAGTTACTGTTTAATAAGCAGTTTTTCATTTGGGGAATACAGAAAAGTTCTGGAGGTAGGTGGTAATGATGACTGTACGATATGAATGTATTTTAAGGAAATTGAACTGTACACTTAAAAATAGCTAAAATGGGGCCAGCTGCAGTGGCTCATGCCTGTAATCCCAGCATTTTGGGAGGCTGAGGCGGGCAGATCACCTGTGGTCAGGAGTTTGGGACCAGCCTGGCCAACGTGGTGAAACCATGTCTCTTCTAAAAATAGAAAAATCAACCAGGCGATGTGGTGGGCACCTGTAATCCCAACTACTCGGGAGTCTGAGGCAGGAGAATCGCTTGAACCTGGGAGGCAGTTGTTGCAGTGAGCTGAGATCGCTGTCCAGTGTGGGCGACAGAGACTTCATCTGGAAAAAAAAAAAAAAAAAAAAAAAGTAAATTTTGTTGTATATATGTTACCACAACAAAAAATAAAACATAATATGAACTCAGCAAGAAAATGAACAAATAGAGCAACACAGATTGAACTAGAAAGTATTGGCTCAGATAAGCAAACTATGGTATGATTGTATTTTTACAAAAACAGGTAAAAGCAATCACGCTGTTTAGAAATATACACAGTGTATAGCCTAAAACAACAAAGCCACAAGGGGACAGTCACTCCAGGAAGGCATGGACAGAGATACAATTGTATAGGGCACAACAGTGGCTTTTAAGGTACTGGTAAACAGGTTTCTTTGCTTACGCAGTGGGTACAAGGGTATTCATAATTATTCTTGGAGTGTACATATGTTTTATATAAATCTCCAGACACGTAATATTTCACAATTTTAAATGTACTCCCTGCAACAAAAGAATAGTGAGCCTTCTCCATGTTTTGCTTCTCAGATGGTTTATGCTTTGGAGTAAGACTGGAAAATCCAACAACACAGTGATTACTTTTCAGTCTCACTTAGTTTTCTTCTTCTTTTTCTCAAAGCAGCATTTGTTCCACTTTCTCTGTCAGAAATAAAATGGTTCCAGATACTTATCTCACCCAGATGCTTTAAAGACTGTGGACCTACACAGGCTTCCATCATGACTTCTGGCAGTGACTCTCTCATGAAACAATACTCACTAGGTAAGAGTTCAATATTCTTATGAACTGATCAGAAAATACTGATAATCTCGTAGATTTTAAAATGTGTTAATACTATTTTGATAGAGATATTTTTCTTATCAATAATTAGAAATATCTAACCAGGAAAATTTGAGCTCATTTAGACAGCTATGTTGAATCTCTGAAAATAAAACACAGACACAGATAAAGTATTCAATCGAAATATATTTGTCTAATATCTACAAAGTGTGAACAACTGGTCTTAAGAAAGCAGACAAAAGGCACAAAATTAGTATTACTACAGAGAAGCTTTCATGCTATCTGGATTTTATAAATATCATTGGAGTGGCACAGTAAAAAATAAATTAAGCATTCAGCAAAAAACCAGATATTTCATTTTTCCCTTGCTTTGCATTTTGGTCACTCCTTTGGCCTCATTTGTAAAGGCTAAAGGATGACATTTAACTGAAACCATGGAACATGTATGCAGGCATTATGTATGTTTTAATCACAGTGCTTTCTTGCAGAGTTTGGGTCAACCAGAGAGGTGCACTTCAGGGAAAAAAAAAAATCCACAGGAAATTCTCTTCTCTTTCCCCAAACTAAATACAAGATTGAGGCTGTGGTTGTGCATGTTTATATGTGCATGCGTGTATTTAACTTCTAAAGCCCTTTTTCGTCGTAAAAGAAGTATCCATATGATTGGTTTTCTGATGTAAAAGAAGCGACTTCTCAACAACGTGTGACTAGCGCTGTCACTGTGAGAGATGGGAGGAAAAGTACTTGGGGGGCCTTGGCTGAGTTCTCCCAGAGGTGCTCCATCCTGCAAGGCTCTGGCATAAATCCTTACCAGCTTCCTTCCAACCCTCACCCAGCAGGAAACGGTTGCTTATCTTTCTTGGGTGCACACAGACAAAACACTGAGGTGGGGAGGGAGGTGAGAATCACAATAATTTTGAAATGATAGCCACCCATACTTCTACCGGGAATGAGCCACTTTCTCCCATATGGATGGTGATTGGGCCACGCCAGGTCACCTTCATTTTGACAGGAGTTGACTAAGTGAGAATATCTTTGTGAGTGTAAAACATTTTTGGCAAAGTGAAAAATAGAAAACTTCAAACTTCATTGATAAAAAGGAGCTCATGATTACCCACTTCAACCTTGGTGAGTGCAGTATTTACATGTATCATCATACTCGGATGTGTACGTAGTGCATGCGTGTGAACATATTCCGTGTGCACACGCATGCCCCAAATGGCTCTTGAATAAATTCATTCCTCTAGCGGAGTGTGGGGTGCACTTGTCCTAGTGTATAATTTCTCGGTTATGTCTTGGATGCTAATACAAGGTCTCAGTGAATGCCAACAAAACCCTGATACTCTACTACTTTAATATTCCTACAAAAGCAGGGCTCTACTGGGAAGCTCTGCACCTCCACTTCATCAGTGTGCCTTCCAGAGGGGATTGACGTATACCCAGCCATCGCCCTGCAAGAGAAGAAAGGAGGCATCATTACATGGAGACCTCTCAACAGGGGAAAAGGGAAGCAAGGCTAACCGCAACCAGTCTGCGTGTCCGCAGACTGTCCCGATGCCTCACGCACAGGCCAGGCTGCTGGGCTCACTACCCCTCCTCAGCCCCGCTGCTCTTTGGAGACCTAGATGACCTTGACCTTCCTACCCTGGCATAGCAGGAGGAAACTCCATGAAATGAGCAAAATAAAAAGGGGGCTTAGTTGGTTTACATCAAGGCTGATTGCTTGCCAAAAAAAAAAAAAAAAAAAGCATTTTGACAGTGGACAAGAGAAAAAGAGTAGCCAGATGAATGGCCAAGAAAAAGACAAGGCAAGGGTAAGTCCCAGCCCCCAGCCCAAAGGGGAGCACCTAGCAAAGGCTCTCTCCAGTAGGCGTAGTCCCAAACAAATCAGCACACACAGGAAACACCAGCAATCAAATATCAAGTGAGAGAAAGGCGAGAATTAAAACGGTACTAATAACATTCCATCTGGTTATGACTAGAAGGCGCTATACTGAATGATAACCGTGCTGGTATTCAGACCACTCTTACGCCTTACATGCCCCCAGCCCTTCTGTTATGGACATAGTGGCTTTTCTTAAACTCAGGAAGAAGAACTATGAATGTTTTCTGTTGTTGTTTTTTAACGCACAACCTTCCACAGAAGCCAGACTCAAGAGAAAACGGATCCACCTCACAGAAGGATCTTTCGAGGTTCTACCTCACCTGGGCAGGGCTCCCACACAGGGTCCCCACCCAGTGACCCATAAAGACGGAGTCTTCTCCAGGCAGCTTTCCTGCCTGAACCAGCATCCTCCCTTGAAATCACCTTTAGTCCACAGCCCCACGGTTCCTGACTCAGGAGAGCAGTGGTGGCTTCCTGCCCTAACTCACTTCTCAGCCTTGTGTGTAGACAGAATAATCCTTCCTTGTAGCAGAAGTCAGAGATTGGCAATATCTGGGCTAAAGAAAGCCCACAGATACATTTTGATGGGCTCCTGGCATTTAAATTTTTTAAATTCTTTGATAGCATGCAAATATGAGATTTCTCATAAAAATTCACATTTCTGGCTCCTCATGAACAACTAGACAATCTGTTATCACCAGGAGAGGAGCCGCGTCTGCCCCAGCCCTCCCTGGCCGCTGCTCACTGATGTTGCTGGGTCCTGCGCGCCTCCCTGAGGAAGTGTGGCTCCTACATTTTCATAATTTCCAATCCTGTTGTCAGCACGCCTCCCAATCCCTCTGCAAACAACTTCAAGTGCTTAAGGGCTTCAGCTGGGCAAGCAGTGCCTTGGCCACTTGCCCAGGTATTATTTCTACTTCAGTGTCACATTTGCAGGTGACAGCAGCAGCCCCATAGGCGCAGGACTGGGGCTGGCCTTCTCCAGCATGACCAGCCCTTGCAGCCCACAGAAAGCAAAGCTCTGACAGGCAGTTCTCCATCAGTGAGGGCTCCAGCCCACCCAGGCATGGAGATGAGCTGTGAGGCACTCCACAGTTTGTTACTAAAGATGAAGTAACAGGGGCCATGATGTTTTTGGGTTTTCTTGTTTGTTTATTTTTTTTAAGACTGAGTTTCACTGTTGTTGCCCAGGCTGGAGTGCAGTGGCACAATTTCAGCTCACTGCAACCTCTGCCTACCAGGTTCAGGTGATTCTCCTGTCTCAGCCTCCTGAGTAGCTGGGATTACAGGCGTGCACCACCACACCTGGCTAATTTTTGTATTTTTAGTAGAGATGGGGTTTCTCCATATTGTTCAGGCTGGTCTCAAACTCCCGGCCTCAGGTGATCTGCCAGCCTCGGCCTCCCAAAGTGCTGGGATTACAGGCCTGAGCCAGCGCGCCCAGCCGATGGTTTTCTTTTTAAAAACAGAACAGTGTCCTGTCTGCAATCCCATCCCGTTCCCTCACTAGCAGGCTGACGTGCTTTTCTGACAGAGGGATACCGGAGGGGAAGTGTCAGTTACTCGGTTCTGCCCTCTGGAAGGTTTCATGAATGTTGTGGCAGAAAACCTGTCCTGAAGCCTGGACCAGAACTGCAGCCAGAGCTGACCTGCCTCCGTGCAGCCCTGCCCTGCCTGGTATTTATCCAATCTGGGGTCAGCAAGAAACTCCCTCAGTCCAGACCCGCCCCTGCTATTTATCCAATCTGGGGTCAGCAAGAGAAACCCATCTACCCTCTCAGGACAAGTTACCTCCCAGGCAAGAGCCCAGTGACTGACAGGTGGCAGAGTTACCTCCTGGATAAAATATTTGGGCTTCCACGGTGTCCGGAGGTTCTCACGCTTCCGTTCCTCTACCCGCTGCTTCTCCTCCAGGTGCCGCTTCTGCTCGGTGGCAGCATCAATGTCCCCCAGCCGCAGGTATCGGGTCACCTCCCGCCAGAGGTTCCTGGGGATGCGTGGAGGAGAGGAAACAATCAGCCAGGTCAGCTGGCTGCAAGCTAACAGAATTCCACCAGGAGCAGCCAGGGCAGCAAGGGACATCCAGGGCAGCCCTCTCTGGGGCAGCTCATCGCAGATTCCGAGAGCCTGGAATTGAACCCACGGCTACCCAGCTCCACCTCTCTGTTTCTACTCTCCACTTGCACCAGCCAGCACGCCTTTCTCAGGGCCTGGAGTTTCTGGGAATCAAATCTAATAGTAGTAGTAAACATTCTACTACCACTGCAAACCCCGATAGCAGGCACATATGGCATTTACCGTATTTCTAAGCATTTTACATATATAAACCTATTTAATCCTCACAGCAACCCAATGATGTATTATAGATGGTAGTTTCTTATCTCCATTTTACAGAGGAGAAAATTTAAGGTCCACATAAGGTTAGGTGACTCACCCAGGGTCACCACTCTGGTAAATCTGAACAAGACTCGCTTTTCCAAAGGGAACCTGGAATTAGGAGTTAGAGGCTGATGCATGTGTGGTGTGTGGGTATTTGTGTGTGCATGCTTTACTGCAGGATCTCTCATCTTCCCCAGGTCTACACAAAGCCACTTCTCTGCTTCATGCATTCACTGTAGAAGGCAGCTTAAAGGGAGTGAGGCCAGGCTGCTGGGCTCACTACCCCTCCTTGGCCCAGCTGCTCTTTGGAGACTCAGATCACCTTGACCTTCCTACCCTAGCATGACAGGAGGAAACCCCATGAAATGAGCAAAATAAAAAGGGAACTGAGTTGGTTTACATCGATGAAGGCTGATTACCTGGCAAAAAAAAAAAAAAAAAAAAAAAAGCACTTTGGCAGTGGGACAAGAGAGAAGGGAAGCAGCTAGTGTTTAACACCAGCTTGTATGTGGCTTGCGTTTAACACACAGTTCCCTCCTCAGGCCCTCCTTGGGACCAGCCGGTATTCAGACACACTCTGTTCTAGACAGAAAGGAAAGGAACCATGATAAATCAGGACGCCACCGCCCAACCACTTCCTCACTTAGATGCATCAGAAGTTGAGACTTCACAGACAGGAAACAGAATTCCAGGTAATGGAGATGCCCTCCCTGGCTCCTAGAATATGAGGCCTCTTCACCCAGGGGCAAGTGAGTGCCCATCATTAGGTCCGGGCCAGGGAGCACATCTACAGCAGATGTCCTTAACCCTTTCCCCAGCAGGGGCTCAGAGCAGCAGGAAGGCTTGAGTGCTGGCATGGCCAGGCTGAGGACGGGCAGATGGGGCTGGCAGTGAATCAGGGACAGCCAGCAGCGCCCCCTAGGGGTACCGCTGCCACCAGAAGAAAGCCCAGCTGTGCACTCCCCTGAATACCAGACCCGGCCTAAATCACACCATACAAAGACCCAAGGAGCGTGACGCTGTGGCCCCATTTTACAGCAAGTCAACCGCTGGTACGGAGAAAGAAGCCAGGTCCGACTGGTCTCTCGGTCCTGCTCTTTCCGCTGTGCCCTGATAACCGATTTAAGAGGAAACACTCACCCAGACAGTACGGCTGGGGGTGGGGAGGGTGCGGAGTGAAACCACAGGCCTCATCACACACCCTCAACACACATCTCACGCTGAGGGTGGCGCTGGGCACCAGGACAGCCGGGGTCAGGGGGGTTCTCTCAAGGTCCATGATAAGCCCCATCATAAGACGGTGGCCCCAAGTGTAGAGGGCAGAGACCCCAAAACCAGAGACACAGTGACGGGACCAGAACTACAGATGAAGATCTCTGCCCTACATGAATAGGGACCTGACCAGGAGAGTCACCCGGGAGGGGACAGGAGAAGGGAGTGGAGAAGGCTCTGAGCAGTAAGCTAAAAGAAAAGAAGTCAACAGGGCAGGGAGGGCTGGGGGCCATTCAGTGGGAAAGCCAAAGGAAGCGGAGGGGTGCTTGCTCTGAGGAGGGGAGGGCAGCACAGCCGAGGGTGGGCAAGTGGCTGAGGCCGAGCAGGACTGGCATCTCTGGATGAAGCCACTGGGCCCGAGGGCTCTGGCCAAGGCAGGGTTCCTGCTCAGACCAAGCTCTGGGCCTCGAAAGCAGACTTACAGGTATGGGAAAACCAAAGACCACAGAGTTACCTTGATTCTACCCCTAATGGGACTGAGTTCCCTTCCAGGAATTCTAGCTGGGGACTGCAGGCTCACCATGGGCTGACACCACTGTGAGAGCTAAGACACTGTTCTAACTGCTGGGCCACCTAGCACAGATGGTCCTTTCCTTTGCCTCTGCAGGGAAGGCCTGGCAGGCCTGGCTGGGAGGGTGAACACAGTGCTCTGAGCAGCCAAGGAGCCTTGGACCAGCCACTCTGCTCCTCAAGGCTGTTTCCTCTGCAGAGAACAAGGATGGGTGGGCTCAGTTTCTCTACACAGCAGTCCCCCTTTACCCATGGAGGATGCATTCGGAGACCCCCAGCAGATGCCTAAAGCCACATATGGCACCAAACCTACATATACTATGTTTCTTCCTGTACCTACCTAGGATGTCATTTAATTTACAAATTAGGCATAGTAAGAGATTAATAATAAAACAATTATAACAATATACCATAATAAAAGTTATGTGAATGTGTTCTCTCTCTGAAAATACTGTCGTATTTTCAGGTGGCGGCTGACTACAGGTAACTGAAACCAAAGAAGGCAAAATCACAGATAAAGGGGCTGCTGGAGCTTGTTCTGCATTTCGGTACAATCTACAGTAGTCAAAAAGAGGTAGCATCTTCTCTTACTCTGGCAACAGACTCCACCCCTGCTCTCAGCTGAGCTCTGGGTTCCCACAGGCTAACAAGCCACAGAGAGTCTTAACAGGGAGTAGCTCAACTACCCTGCTATCCTTCAAAGCAAAGAAGCAGGCGATCATAGTTTTGTTCTCAACAGCCAGATCAGAAACAACAGTCATGTCACGATATGAACCACGGGCTTTCCCATTCTGTCAATGCTTCATCAGAGGCAGTGTGGGCAAGGGGATGGGCTTCCTTCCTCACTGCAGTCTTTTCCTTGTCCTGCTATTGCTTCCCAAGAGGATGCGCTGAAAAAGACACTAACTGGTTAGAGTCCAAGCCCTCCAGTTAGACACAGAGAAGGTTCTGCTCACTGTCCTCAAACAGACTGATTAACAAGCAAGAGGGTGCAAATTCTACAACCAAGCAGAGGTTCTAGGGATACTGAAGCTGTTTTTATTAAACCCAGTTATTCATATAATGAATTATTTACACACACTGTGGTATCCCTGCTTTGTTTTCATGTATAAGAACTGTTTCTATTTGGTTACAAACTCTCGTAGTAATAGTGAACCCTTTCACAAAATCATTTGTAATTTAGTTTTAACCCTACATCGTATTTCTAAAGAGTGTATGCTTTCTGATTAGAGCAGGGGTTGGCAAACATTTTCTGTAAAGGGCCAAAGAGTAAACATTTTAGGCTTTGCAGGCCATATGGTCTTGGTCGCAACGACTTAATTCAGCCATTGTAGCAGGAAGGCGGCTATAAGCCACATGTAAATGAATGATCATGGCCGTGTTCCAATAAAACTTTATTTACAAAATCGGCCTCAGGTTGGATTTGGCCATAGTTTGCTGATGTCCTACATAAAAAAATAAAACTGGCAGCTGGGCATGGTGGCTCATGCCTCTAAACCCAACATTTTGGGAGGCAGAGGTAGGCGGACCATGAGGGAGGAGTTCAAGACCAGCCTGCTCAAGATGGTGAAACCTCATCTCTACTAAAAGTACAAAAATTAGCTGGGCTTGGTGGTGGGCGCCTGTAATCCCAGCTACTCAGGAGGCTGAGGCAGAGAACTGCTTGAACCTGGGAGGCGGAGGTTGCAGTGAGCCAAGATCGTGCCACTGCACTCCAGCCTGGGTGACAGAGTAAGACTCTGTCTTTTTAAAAAAACCTGGCATATTCCAAGGAGACTCTGCCTCTGCCTGCATAAACATCACATTAAGTGACTGCACCACATTCATACCATAACCACAGGCACACGAATTGAGTGGATACTTCATAATTTGCTTAGCCATTTTCCAATTAGACAAGTGATTTAATCTTTCTTTTGTTGCTTAGTTGTTTTTTTTTCTGAATTTAAGAATTTGCCCTGAGAACAGATTCTTAGAAGTAGAATGTAAGATTAGGCTGGACGTGGTGGCTCACGCCTGTAATCCCAGCACTTTGGGAGGCCGAGGCGGGTGGATCATGAGGTCAAGAGATCGAGACCATCCTGGTCAACACGGTGAAACCCCGTCTCTACTAAAAATACAAAAAATTAGCTGGGCATGGTGGCGCATGCCTGTAATCCCAGCTACTCAGGAGGCTGAGGCAGGAGAATTGCCTGAACCCAGGAGGCGGAGGTTGCGGTGAGCCGAGATCGCGCCATTGCACTCCAGCCTGGACAACAAGAGTGAAACTCTGTGTCAAAGAAAAAAAGGAAAAAAAAAAAAAAAAGAAGTAGAATGTGAGATTAAAGTGGATTCATGAATTGAAAGCTGCTGGTCCACGCACCTGAACTGCACACATGTACTAGAAGGACAGGGTATAGAGCGTCAATTTTTCTACACCTTTCCCAGCGTTGACTCTTTTAGAAATAATATTGCTAATCTGGCAAGAAAAAATTAGTATCTCGTTTCTAATCTGATTCACTGTGTAGTTCTTTGATTACTATCAATTCTCTGTATTTACCTTTGCAATTAAGCAACAGATCAGTTGAGTTGACAAACTTCTGCAAAACAAGCAGTGAAAGTCTGCTGAAATCTGTCCGCACACCCCACCCCGTGACTGCAGAATGACTTAACCAAAAGCTGAAAGGTTCCGTTCCTAAGTGACACATGGTAGAAAATTTAAATATTTAAAGAAGCCAGGAGAACGTGATTCCTGGCCTCTTTCCAGTCGCTAAGCTTGCAAAGTCTTTTTTCTTCTCTGTCCCTTGAGTCAAGTGTCCAGCACGACTAAGCTGGAGAGGAAGACGCAGCCCGGTTCTCACCTGGACTCCATGGGCCCCTGCTTCTCCAGAGGTCTAATCTTCTTGGGATACACTGGCAGTGTCGTTGTGTCGATGACTTTGGTTTCTCCGTTGCTGTAGGTGAACTCTAAAGTGCCGTTCCATTCCCCATGGGCCTTACAAACAATGGTGTTGGTTGGATTGTGCTTCACTTCCGCGGTAACCCTGAATTAATGAGTCAAATGAACACACTTTGCAAGATGATAAAAACAGAGACTTCGAAAGGTGTAGCCATCTCTAGAGATTTTTTTTTAAATCAGGAATGGGAAGGAGGATTGTTTTTGCAGCGTGGCTCAAAGACTGACTCTGAAAAGATGATCTAATATCCTTGAGCAGCAAAAGAAAGCATCATTGGAAAAACCAGTGAATGTGAATACAGTATATAGATCAGTCAATAGTAATACAGCCATGCTAATTTCTTAATTGTGATAAACACAATGGTTATATTGTATAAGGTACCACTGGGATGAAAATCAGGCAATTCAAGAAAAACAAAGTAAGTGCGCAGGGGACGAGGGATAAAAGACTGCAAATACGGTGCAGTATCTACAGCTCAGATTACGGGTGCACCAAAATCTCACAAATCAGCACTCAAGAGCCTACTCGTGTAACCAGATACCACCTTGTACCACAATAACTTATGCAAAAAATTTGTTTTTAAAAAGAAAAACAAACTAGAATATACTCTCTTCTACAAAATAGCATCTGATAATACGACATTTTAACCCTAAAAAGACTGTAAGAGTGCAGTGTGAGCTTTCAAAGCCTTAAATCAGGTCCATTTTGTCTGGGGTCAAACACGGCTGCCCATAATCCCAGCAGAGCTGATGCTGGAAAAGGAGGGAAACATCTGCTCCGGCATCCACACAGCCTCTGAATGAAGGCTGAGCAAACCTAGAGTCTCGGTCCCAATCAGCACCTTCCAACTCACAGCAGTGGCTCTAAGGAATGACCTCAGCCTCTCCCTTAAAGGGCCTTTGTGGAAATTTGTGACCTCTCTTTCACCTGCCTTGCCTGTGGGAATTCCAAGTGAAAGCAGACTCCCAGCTCCCTCTCCCTCTCCCTCGCTGAGCTTTCTGAGCAACTGAAGGAACACAGCAGAAATGGAGACACCTGCCCCAAAGCAGGATCTAAATTCCTGATTTCCTTAAGGCCCAGCTCAGGCTGAATTTAGAGTTTTCAAAAACACTGGGAGGCCTTCTCCTTGAGCCTAAAAACAGTCACAGTTCTTAGGTAGCACGGCAGAGGCTCACAGGCAGGTATGAGGCATCTTCTGGGCTGCACAGGGGAAAGGTATCAGTGGTGTGCTGGTCAATATTTAACATGGATCTCCAAAAGGGAGAACACCTGATGCGTAGCATTTGCCAATTTCTGTGGTGGCCATCATGGCTGATTCCAACTGCCCACATGACAGCACTGAACGTGGAGTACACACAAATCAGCTCTTAGGAGCTGGCGTGTGCTGGCTCCAGGTGCCCCCAAGTCTGTCCACATGCCCCTGTGAGTCTGATACCCTCACAGTAATGCCATGCAGAATAATGCTTTCCAAGAAAAAGGGCAAAGATGGAAGATACAGTGTATCTTGCTTACACAGTCGTCTGTGCTGAAAGGATTTTTTTTTTTTTTATAGCTGGAGCAATAAAAACAATTTTGTGCTGCTTCAAAGAGCAGACCTCTCCTTTGATTTCTTTGACTTTGGCTTCCCCAGTTTCTCAAAAGAAAGAAATGATCCTGACCTCATGGATGGATGACACAGAACTGAGGATAATATGAAATGGGGGGCTGTCTGGCTATGTCGGGTTCATAGATTGAATCACTTCAGAGCAAAGCGACAACCTGTGGCTTCGGAAGGGAGAGTTTATTCCAGCAAACAGAAGTGCTTTTATTCCCTGGTGCGTGTTCTGCAAATGCATCACCAAAAATTTCACCTTAAGTTTAGAATGGACAGGACCCCAAAAAACTGCATGTGAGGTAGGGAAGAGGCTTCTCTTGGAAAAGACCTTAACAACTTTATCTTGATTTTCAACTCATCCCATCCCTGAAACTCAGTCTTCTAAGGGTGAAAGGAAAGTGGGGGCGTCGTGGTAAGACAAAGCCAGAGCCTCTCCAGTCAGTACCTACCTGTGGACTTTCCCTCCATAGAAAGGCTTTGTGTGGAATATCACCGTCGCTGAGTACCCAGTCTTGGCACAGTTGATGCTGACTTTTCCTCCAAGCTCCACCCACGGGATGGTGAGAATGGACCGGGCGTAGGCACTAGGCAGGGTGAATACGTACTCCTCCCCGTGTTCCAGGAGCCTCAGCACACCTCCAGGGAGAGAGGAGGGGGAGTTAGGCATGCAAACACGCGAAGAGGGCGCAGGGGATCGGAAGAGATGAAGATGGGAAACCACAGAGCCTCCTGGACAGACGTCACGTCTCCCACCTCTGCAGAGGTGAGCTGCTCGTTCACCGTGGGCTCTACTGTGTGCAAAGGACTGAGAATACAGCAGTGAACAAGACAGACCCACTTTCTGCCCTCAGGGAGCAGAACAGAAAGGTGGTCACTAATCACTAATGAACACAAAATTGTAACAGGGATGAAGGCAGGAGGGTGAGGTGGCCAGCACAGTGGAGGCCTCCAACAGGAGAGACTGACCTGGTAAGTAAAGGTTTCCCTAAGAAAATGAACAGGGGAAGGAAGGGTGTTCTGCGCAGGGGGAAGAGCACGTGCAAAGGCCCTGGGGTAGGAAGGAGCCTGGTAAGTGTGAAGACGCTGGGAAGAGGGCCCACATGCAGAAGAGAGATGGTGTGAATAGGTATGGCGGATAACCAAGTCAGCAGGGGGCCAGACCTTGTCTTTTAAACTTCTAAAAATTATGTTAAGGAGTTCTGCCTTTACCCTGAGCGCTACAGAGACAACCTCAACGGTTCTCACGAAAATAGAGAAATCAGGCAGTACAGCTGCTGTCAGCAACCTTGGGAAAGACACCTACCAAGAGCGGGAATCTAACACTCTCTGCCTACCCACCTCCAGAGGAAGGATATTCCAACCTAGAACCCGAAGTGGGAAAGGCCCTATTCCTCTTGAAGCAAGGCAGAATTAGGTGGGTTTGTCCATTTTTCTAGGGAACAGGGCCACAGTTTTCATCAAGTCCTCAAAGACCGCCCCCAGAATACAGAAGCACCTAGGAGTGCTGTAGAGTGGCGTGCAGATGCCCTGTACAGGCTGGCAGAGCTCCGAGACCCAGCACCACAGCTCTCTAAGATCGCATCTCCATAAGGTACCTCAGTCTCCCACCCAACACGCTGGGACATGGCTCCCGGGAGACACACATTCTCAGCTCCACTCCGGCTCACCCCAGGCCTCACTCTAGGGCTGCTCTGAGCCTTGTCAAGGGCGCTCTGAGCCTTAGGAGGGTAGAGGACCAGAGGTGCTTGGCGAGGGCACCTTTCCAGGCTTCCAGTCCCCCATTGGAAAGAGTGAAGAGTGGGGTCAATGACTCCCACACGACAGCACTTTCTGGCTGCCAGACCTTCCTGGGAGCTCCACAACAACTAACCTCTTCAGCTCACAACTGCTATTTGGCAATGGTAATCGTTTTAATAAGAGTGAGGAAACAAATTTTTAAGAGAGGTTAAGTAACTCAGCCATTTAGTACTTCCCTCTTAGGATAGCACCCACCTAAATCACTTACAGGTAGAATTTGTCGAGGAGAGAGAAAAGCAGGAAACGAGGGGGAGGGGAAGAGGGAGAAGGAGGGGTGGGGGGAACAAGTTTCTTTTAGGATAGATGAGCTTGCCAGGGTAGTCTGAGGAGAGATGGGGTTAATTTGTACAAAGGAGTCATGACTGCTCTTAGTTTCTGAGGTCAATACTAAGATGTTTCCGACTATGGTTCCATCTGCCCTGGAGAATTCCTTTAATTGCCATGCACTACAGTATTTAGGACACACTAGGCTTGTCCAGACCAGCGACATCACTCTCAGCTCTTAGCTAAGTCCATTAAAGTCTGTTTTCCCAACCCATGAAATACTTGGCTGGGTCTGAAAACCCAACTTGACATGCTGGCATGTGTTTAGGGGCCTCAGTCCCTCCCAGGTGGAGGGATCCTCAGACATGTGACACATGCAGGCGCTGAGACACCCAGGAGAAGCAGATCATGTGGGCGGGACTGGAGGGCAGAGATCACAGTTGTATTTACATCCTCCCTCTCTCTCTGGCTGGGAACATAATTGAATACTTTTAATACAAATCGACAAACGGCAGAAGTCCACTACCCGAAATACACTGGCAATCAGAAGGGCCTTCTCCCCTTTTCTCTGCTCCAACTTGCTGGAGCTCTTAACTAAACCCATCTTCCTGGAAGTAAAGCCCCAGGCCACATCTTGCTCTCACTCTGTCACTCATTCCTCCTGCATTTGAGAGAGAAGAGCATCCCACGTGACTCTGGAGGCCCTGTCCTATCCAGGCAGTGAAGGGAGGAGCGTTGTGTTTTGAGGAGAATTAGACATTGGTGTTTCAATCCCAAAAGTTTCTGCTCAAGACACGTGGAGGAGAATGGCCAAGTCGGACACTGTTTTTTGTTCAAAGCCGACCTTTGTGTCTGACTTCTTCGCGTTGGGTCGAGAAGACAGCCCAAAGCAGGTGGAAAATTGCAGCCAATGCCGAACACAGACCAGCACTTGGTTCTTCCTGACCAACAGCCAGGGAAAGTGGGAAAGTGGAAGAGAGAGGCCACCTCGAAGATCCCTCTCTACTCGAGTTTAATCTCCCAAGACCCCAGTTCCTTGGATGCCAGCTGTACCCTCACAGACCTGGAGACTGTGGCAGCTGAGAGAGGCCCCCAGACCCTGCAGAGAAGGCTGCCATTCATGTCTTCAGGGCCCCAGAGGAGAAGGTCCAACGCCACCCTCCCCACAGCGCTAATGGACTACAGAGAGCCCCCAATTTACTATGGTTCAACTTACAATGTTTTGACTTTTCAATGGTGCCAAAGCATAAGTAATCAATAGAAACCACTTTGAATTTTGGTTTTTTTCCCAGGTTAGTGATATGTGGGACGGCACTGTCTTGTAATGCCAGGCAACAGCAACGAGGCTCTCTCTCTTTTGAAGACAGGGTCTCAGTCACTCAGGCTGAAGTACAGTGGCACAATCATGGCTCACTGCAGCCTTGACCTCCTGGATTCAAGCAATCCTCCTGAAAAGCTGGGACTACAAGCACGAGCCACCATGCCCAGCTAATTAAAAAAATAAAATTACTTGTAGAGACGAGAGCTCTCTCTGTTGCCCAAGCTGGTCTTGAACTCTTGGGCTCAAGTGATCCTCCTGCCTCTGCCTCCCAAAGTGAGTATAAACAACCTCCTATGTAGTTTCAATATTTGACGCCCTCCAAACCCCGGGTTGAAATTTGATCCCCAGTATTGGGGGTGGCACCTAGTGAGAGGTGTTTAGGTCATGGAGAGGGATCTCTCATTAATGACTTACGGTCATCCTAGCAGTAAGGAGTGAGTTCTCACATTGGTAGTTCTTGCAAGAGCTCCCCTGAGAGCTAGTTGTCAAAAAGAACCTAGGCCTGGTGCAGTGGCTCACTCCTGTAATCCCAGCACTTTGGGAGGTGGAGGCAGAAGGACGGCTTGAGCCCAGGAGTTTGAGACCAGCCTGGGGAGCATGATGAAACCTCATCTCTACAAAAAATTTAAAACTAAAAAATTAGCTGGGCATGGTGGTGAGCACCTGTAGTTCCAGTTACTTGGGAGGCTAAGATGGGAGGATTGCTTGAGCCCAGGAGGTCGAGGCTGCAGTGAGTTATGATCACATCACGGCACTCCAGCCTGGATGACAGAGTAAGACCCTGTCTTAAAACAACAAAAACAACAACAACAACAAAAAAAAAAACGGGAAAGAGCCTGGCACCTCTGTCACCTTGCATCTGCTCTCGCCGTGTGACCCCCACACAGGGGCTCCTCTTCTCCTTCCACCATGAGCGGATGCAGCCTTAGGCCGTCATCAGAAGCAGACGCTAGTGCCATGCTGTTTGTACAGCCTGCTGAACTGTGAGTCAAATAAACTTCTTTTCTTTCAGGTATTCCTTTACAGCAACGCAAATGTTCTGGGACACAGCCCACCCTCTCCAGCGTGCTACGCTGCCGGATGATTCTGCCCAACTGCAGACTCCTGTAAGGGTTCTGAGCACGTTTCAGGTAGGCTGGGCTAAGCAAGGATGGTTGCTAGGCTAGATATATTACCTGTAGTTTCAACTTAGGATATTTTCACCTTTGGATGGGCTTATTGGAACACAACCCAATCATAAGCCAAGGAGCAACTCTGCTTGGCAGTAAAATCGTTCCAGACGAGCAATGTGTCTCCTTGGCACCGTAACCTCACCCCTGATGTCTACTGCGTTCCTATTTTGTGGGTCACCCTGCATCTCCTTAACTGCGACACTTAGGGGACTCCTGCCGCTTGCATGACTAGCAGGAAACCTCTACAGACTGGGAACACATGACAGTCACAAACTCGGCTGGCTGCTATTCCTGGTCTCATTCAGAAATTTAAACTTTGCAAGGTAGGATTGTAACACTGAGATTTCCTTCACAGTGCTTTTTCATTGAGAATATGCCACAGGTTTTTTAAGGCCTGGATGAAATCTTAGGGGATCATTTCAATCCTCTGTCACTCACCAGCTTGGCAATGTTAACTTCTGTGCCTCAGTTTCCTCATCTGTGATGCACAGATAATGGTATCTGTACCTCCCACGGCTGTGGTTAAGATGGAGAAGGCGATTCTAAACTCAGCTAACAGCACTGCAGCAGGGCACACGGCCAAAATCCTGACAGTTTTATGTCTTTATTGCTCCTCATTCTTTAAGCCCCCTCTGTATGGGTATCGCCACCTGGTGACAAAGAGGAAAGTACAGCATCTTCTAATGGGCTACGCCTGTGAGGGACGGCAGGGGCACAGGGTGGACTCTTCCTAATGTAATGCTTTGTATAAGAGACTGCATACTCCTCCCATTTGTCTTTAGAAAAATCTCTTCCAAATCACGGTAAAATGTGCCCCAGTCCTGGGGGAGGTCCGTGAGCCTCGGAGCTAGACTGATTTGAAGGCACTGGCAAGATTGCATTCCTTTGGCTTTTTCTGAAAAACGATCAATGTGTGCTCACTCATTAAATCACCTGCGACGATGCCTTCTTAGTACTCACTCTTTTTTCAGGGTCACATCAAAAAAACCTCTCCTTAATATGAATAAAAGGCTATATTAAAATTAGACTTAAAAATGGGATCACAAATATAAGTTACTTCTTCCTTTGGCGTAATAGCTAAGAGAAGCTTAAAAAAAAAATCAAATAATCAATCCTTCCATGCACAGTTAGTCCTTAGGCTGGGAGATCTTCATTTGAAATTCCACAAATTGATTCACCAATACGCATAAAGGCAAAGCATTAAGATTTTCAAACTGACAGGCTTAAAATAATTTTGTGCCCAATCTCAATCTAAGGAACCAAGATACTTGGCTGGGACATCCACTCTGGAAAGCAGGGCCACAGAAGGGGCTCCGGGAAGGGGCTCTACAGAGCCAGCAGCATCAGCACTCACGGCCCCACGGCCATCATGTCAATTCCTCTCACTACAATTAACTGTCTTTTCCCACAAACTCGATTGAGAGCCTGTCATGCACCAGGCATTGATTCGGGCATTTTGAGGGCAGTGGGCTGCAAAGAGCAGCTGAACACCCTCAGCTCCCCAGCGGTGCGGGGTTGCGAGGGGTTGGCAGCCCACACTTTCCCAGGACAGAAGCCTTAGGTTGACTGAGCGACATCGGCTCTCGCCATCAGAGAAATGGAAAGGAGAGTGGGGGAGAAAGGGGTGCAGTCTCTGGGTTCAACCTGAGTGAATTCAGCGCATAACGAGGCACTTCGTAGCAGCGTTTCATTACAGCCAAATATGCCGTGGCCTACAGGCAATGATCTAAGAGAGACGCCCCCGTATTTACATTCAGTTTCCAGGGGACCCATGCAAGATCTCTTATATACCGAGGAAATGGAAAAAGCATTATGTAACCCCAGTCAACAAATTCATGCGATGTGCAGGAAATATAAGAGAGAAAGGAAAATACCCCACCTCCGGCCTTCCCCACTCAAGGAGCTCTGAGGATAGCAGCCAGAACCTCCTGCTTTGAAGTTTGGAGATTCTTAGAAATAGTTTGTGTGAAAAATCAGATGCTGTGTTACAGAGGACGCATGTCATTAATATAGAAGATAAGGGATGTGGCTACTGAAAGGACTTAGGCCAACGCAAGGCTCACAAGACTGAGCCAAGGGTCCCCCAGCCCTGCCCAGGCCACGCACAGCAGGAGAACATCAGGTGAGTGGCCAATGCCCAGGAGAGACCTTCCACAGTCTCTCTCCAGAACCTTCCTTCTGAACTCAGCACACTATTGAGAAGTCCGGAGTGGAATTTTCAAGCAAGTAGAAAAAGTGAGGGCAAAGCCAGGCATGGTGGGTCACACCTATAATCCCAGCACTTTGGGAGGCCAAGGCGGGTGGATCACCTAAGATCGGGAGTTTGAGACCAGCCTGACCAACATGGAGAAACCCAGTCTCTACTAAAAATACAAAAAAAAAAAAAAAAAAAAAAAAAAAAAAAAAAAAAAAAAAAAAAAAGAAAAAGAAAAAGTGAGAGCAGCAAATTCTAATTCTGCTTCCTCTGAAGGCTGCATCTGAGGGCTTCAAGAGGGGGTGTTCTGCATCTTCTCATTCACAACATTGCGGCCCGGGCTGGGGGAAGCGAATCAAGGGCCCCAGCCCCCACCTGCTGCCTATCAGGAACGGAGAAACTACGATCCTGGGAACCCACGATCCTGGGAACCCACAGGCCTACCCTGTGGAGATACAGATAGTCTTCAACAGCCAACAGTAAGAGACAGTACAGATGCTGGTTAGTTCCAGGGACAGAGCGCTAGAAGGACCTCATTGCTCTCTCAAGGTCAGCTGCCGAGGCAATGAAAGGAGCCCACGGGCTGCACTGGGATGAGGGGCGCCCTGCTGATGGATGGCTTAAGTGAAAGGGGCGGAGACACCAGATGGAGACAGCCTGGACGAGGGTGCAGGAGGCAGAGGGAAGAAGATGAACAAGGGAAGGATGAACACACTGTGTGGGGAAGGGAGAATAACCAGCTTTAAAACAATCACGCACGTGACACCACTGCACACCCACATCCTCGTCGCAGCCGACCGCTGGTGGTCGGGGAGAAGGGAGCAGTGACTATTTTGTAGAGAAGGAAGGATCGCGAAGGGAGAGACTGAGTTTCTGTGAAGAATTCCCTAAACCACTAAAAATGGATTTGCAAATCTTTACCTTTTCAAAACCTGCCACGTATGTGTCTAATGGCAAGAATTAGGGGCTCACCGACTGGGAGGCATCCACCCTATACTCCAGTTTAAGAATCTGGCTTTCCCACGCCTTGACAAGCAGCAGCGAGTACTTCTGCCGAGTGCAGGGAAATCCCCAGACAAATGACATTATATTCGCCAAGCACGCACTCTAAGCACAGATTCACACGCATGTGTGTGTGCACGTGTGCGTGTATGTGTCTGTGTGTGTAGGAGGGAAGAAGAGACATAAACAAATTGCCTCTCTGCTTCTGCCTTTGCACTGGGCCCTCTCCACTTTTGCCTTCGGTCTATTCACTCAGCCGACACAGTCACACTGCTGACATCACGTCTACCCTTCAGGACCTCTCATCTCACAGCAAAAGGCAAGGTCCTTGCAGGGCCCCCAAATCAGATCCCAGAATGTGGCCTCTCCTCTCTGGCCTTATATCCCCTCTTCCCGGCCACCCACCCACTCTGCGGCAGCCACAGGGGCTCCTGGCTGTCCTCACCATATCCCAGCCGCACGTTCCCAAACGGAGGCCTTCCCACTTGCTGTTTTTTACCTGGAGGACCCCTTCTGAAACAGGAAGCCTTTCCTCAGCTGCTCAGCCTTGCCGAGGTCCACGTTATTGAAAACTGCAACCTGCCCGCCCTAACTTCACTCTCATCTCCTTCCTACTTTGTCTCTTAGTGTCAGTCATCATCCGTCACACTGAGGACTTCACGCCCGCCTCTTGTCTTCTCTCTGACCCTCCTGCTGGAGCACGAGCTCCCGGGGGCAGGGATCCTGTGTGCTGTGGCCTCTGCTACGTCTCTGGCATCAAGGACCGTGCCAATCACTTCACAAATAAATGGATGAATGGATAAGGGAATGGGTAAATGACAGATTTATTCGAGCCACCACTGTTACAGATAAGGAGGTAAACACGTTTAAAATACTGTCTGTAGAAAATGTGTAGGAATCATTTTGCATACGGGGCATAAATACAAAGTGTGAACCGCCTTCTCTACCTTCTCTAGCAAACAAACATATTTCATCTTCAAAATATTTATTATGTGGGAAATTTAGAAGAAGGAATAAAATTAAACAGAATGAGATGAGTCACCTGAATACCAATTTTTGTTTTTAAGAGGAGGAAAAGATTTTTTACCAATATAAACCTCATAGCATGAGGCAAGCCTTAAGCAACCTATGAAAACACAGAGCCCCAGATAAGTCAAAATCAAGATGAATGTCGCTCCCATTTCTTATTACAAACCCAACTATAAAAATCAATATGAACATAAACCTCCCACAGGGGAGTCCTTAGCAATCTTCTCCCTGCCTTCAATAGGAATTGCTGCCCGGGTATTCTAACCTGCGCTCCTAGCTCATGCAACTTCAGGAGTTCCCCAGCCCGGGCTGAGGCACACTTTTGAAATCTGCCGGGGAGGGGTTTAACCCAAACAGTGCTGCACAGTGGCAGCTCCGTGTCGCTTAAGGCAGGGAGAAGGCCGAGTGCAGGAGCACAAGCAGTCACGGGGGTCAGAAAAGAGGCCGGAGAGGAAATACCGCTCACTCCTCTAGCCCTGCCCCTCCAGAAGCACACTTGAATCAAGTTTCCTTTCTCAGTGTTGGACAGAGGCCTCAACAGCCCTGGCTGTGTCCTTGCAAAGCTCTAACCCCCTTGACCAGGTCCCCTTCCCTGGCCCACCGCCTGCTCCTCTTGTTTTTCCTGTGCTTATGAACTCGGGGGGGTGGCCTGAACTGCCTCAGATTCTGGTATCCCATCCACAGGTCAGAGATGAGCTGGGAAATGGCCCCTGACTCGAGGAGACCCCAGCACCTACCCTGCATCCCCTTCACTGGCTTGTGCAGAGGGCAGGACAGATATTGTGAATTACGCATGGATCCCTGGGCGAGCTGCCTCTCTCGGGCTCCTCATCTGTGAAATGAGGATAGCTGGACTCATCCGAGGTCTGCTGAGCATTCTGAAGCAACTGAACCCTTTTGGAAATAGTCTTGTATAGGGAAGTCCATCTGGTGAATAGGTAAGGACGGATGGAGATGCTCAGGCTGGAGTGGACTTGGAAGAGCTCAAGCCTCGTCTCCCTGTGCCCCTCCAAGGAGCCTGGGATTCTCTACAGCACGGCTGGAAGCCCTGGAGCATATGGTGGACAAACACCCTTTCAGCTACAAGATTTCATGGTTCAGTCGTCACTGGTAACAACTCCCCTTTAAGAAGAGAGACCACTGGCTTCACGCCTGTCACCCCAGCACTTTGGGAGGCCGAGGTAGGTAGATCATGAGGTTAGAAGTTCGAAACTAGCCTGGCCAACATAGTGAGACCCCGTCTCTACTAAAAATACAAAAATTAGCTGGGCAATGGTGGTGCGCACCTGTAGTACCAGTTACTTGGGAGGCTGAGGCAAGACAATTGCTTGAACCCAGGGGGCAGAGGTTGTAGTGAGCTGATATCGTGCCACTGCATTCCAGCCCAGTGAGAGAATGAAACTGTCTCAAAAAAAAAAAAAAAAAAAAAAAAAGAAGAAGAAGAAGAAGACAGACCACTTCTGGCATTGCTCTCACCTTGCCAACAGCAGGAAAAGGCAGACCTCAGGTGATCCACCCACCTTGACCTCTCAAAGTGCTGGGATTACAGGCATGAGCCACAGCGCCCAGCCAAATGGGAATTTTTTGATTGGAAAATAGTTGAAATGCCACACTCTCACAGCAGATACCCCAGGGAGTGATAATCTCTTTATTGGTGAGGTTTATCTAAAGACAGATGTATTCATCTTTCCCCCACACATACAACCCCCCATCTGAAGTGTGGAAAAGGTCTAAACTGGGTGGGCCAAGATCATCCTGGTGACAGGTGTGTTCCTGGCCTCCTACACAAATCAATGAATGTCTCATTGGTGAATTTCTAGATTCTGATTGATCCTTGAGAGGAAGGTGTGATTACTGGACCTGTGTGCAAGGAGGACCCCAGGAAGACTGGACACGAATGCTGAGTGCGTCTGTGGGCACTGTGGAGATGCTGTCTTATCCAGGCAAGAGGGATGGCACTTTGGGGGCTAAACCTAACACGTAAGTGGAACCCAAGAGTGGGTTTTTTTCTAAATAGTACCACTGCACGCAAACCCTAAATAAGGAAGAACTGTCTACAGGTACAGTCCCCAATTCCTTTCCTCCTTTCTCTCTCAACTTTAGTCAGATTTTCACTAGTGATCTTCCACTGACAACTGCTGTCAGGGTCACGAGTGACCTCCAGAATCCAAAATCAATGATCCCGTCTCAGTTCTCGTCTTCCTGGAATTAACCAGCATCACGTGATGCAGCTGGCCACTCTCGCGCTTTGAAGCCCGTCTTCACTCGCCTCGCAGGGAGCACCTTCTCCCGTTCTGTTCAGTCTACTTCGCTGGCCACTCCTCCTTAGCCCCCTCGGCTGCCTGCTCATCTTGTGGGCTGCAGAAGTCAGTGCTCAGCTATCTCAGCAGTCTCAAGGCCTTAACGATTTCATTTCCGTATGAAACTCCAGCTCGCACACACAATTGCCCCCTCTAGCGCTCCCTTCCATGACTCAACTCTAACAACCCTCCCATGCTCTCCCTCCAAAGTAGCCCAACACCCAGCCCTGAGTCTCCCCATCTCAGTTAATGGCTAGTCCATTCTTCCAAGTGCTCCGGACCATACCTTAGCAAGCCTTTCTCTCATGCTCCACATCCCATCCAGATCCTGACTACGCCACTACTGTTACTTCCTCTACCATTTTCCACCTGCTCCAAGCCACCATCCGCACCTGCTTAGTGATTCTAGCGACCTCCTCCCTAGTCTTCTTGGTTTGACCATTGCCCCCGCCAGGGTCTGTTTTCAACAAATGGCTGGAGCAGTCTTGCTAGACTCTGCGTTTGAGCCTGGTACTCTCCAGCTCAAAAGCGCCAGTGGCCTCACAGCTCCCTCACTGTAAGAGCCAGCGTCTCCAGCAATAGCCCATGAGGTCCAACGCGCTCTGGCCGCCCCCACCTCCCTGACCTCCGCCTGCATCGCATGCCAGGGACATGCTACCTCCAGGCCTCTGCCTCGTTCTTTCCGCACACAGACTGTTTCCCAGGGATCTCTAAGGCTTGCCTTGCCCCCCTTTGCCCCCTTTGGGTCTTTGCTCAAATGGTCACCTTAGCGAGGCCTTCCTACCGGCCAGCTCATCTGAAAGCTCAACTGCCCTCTCCCTCGTCCCCGCACCCCCACCTGCCTTATGTTTCTCTACAGCACTTACCATCCTTCAACTTACCACACAATCAATTACGTTCACTTACTTATTTCATTTCTCCATGAGAAAGAAGGAGAACAGAAACATCAAAAGAACAGATCTTTTTTGGTTTGTTTTGTTTACTCAAATGGCCGCAGCTCCTAAGTCAATGTCAAGCATCTAGTAAGTGCTCAATAAAAATGTGCTAAGTGAATGAAAGGTGCCCTTATCTCATGGGGTTTTGGAAGGGCTTCTAAGGAGCCATGTACTCTCTGAAACTCAAAGAAAAATTTTAAGTTAGATTCTCTTTTTCTAGGAAGAGAATCACAGCTTTAGCGCCTCGAGGAGATTTGTGACAAAAAAAGTTGAAGAACCAGTAACACAGACGCTTGAATTTAACAAGGATTATTATAGGTTTCTTCAAACAATGAATACACTTCATTCACAGCTACTTGCTAAAATAAGAAGGTGTGATCCACCAGTGGCGTGATTATACTATGTTCTTGCTTCAGAATTTCTAGCATAGAGTCAAAAGATTTGTCTTGGGAATTTTTATGAGCAGATTTTGAATAGGCAGCATGATTATCCTCATTGTCTGTGAGCCAGAACACTGGTGAGAATGAATAAAAATGTGTTTTCACAGATTTGGAGGCCAACTACTATATTCACGCAATGCTGAAAAAAAAAAAGTACCTATAAGGCACGTACGCACGTGTACAGCATGAGAAGGTCCAGGTGGGAAGGTCCAGGTAGGCGGCTGTCAGGCATATAGTCGAACACCTTGGCCCCACTGGGAAATTACCAGATCTTGTCCCAAAATAACAAAACCCACCCCCTTTACCACCCACCCTCTAATTCCAAAACCAGTCAAAAACAAAAAATATTCCACACACAAAATTATCAGTCATCTACCAGGTATGGAAATGTCACTGTGTAAGAGCCAAACTCCAACATACGACATGGCTTACCTTCCCCTATCATAGAGACCCCCACGGACATGCCCATGAACTTGCTTTTGGTCCATACGTGAGTGTTGACGCACAGTCTCTTCTCCTTGCACTCACAGTAGAAGCAGGAGATGGGTGGGTGATGGGACACTTGCTCAGCCACAAACCTTAGTTTGTAGCTTTTGGAAGGGTCATCGGCCATAGTGTGTTCATGACAGCCGGCAGGAGAGTGGGGAGCAGTCCTCTTAGGCTTGACCTTGTCCTTGGGAACCTCCCAGGAGCAGTGAAACGTCTCGCCTATGATGGGGTTGTACGGCTTCTTGGCCAAAGCGCCCTTGCGGCCCTCATGAAAGGCTGTGAGGTAATACTCCACGAAGCAGATGACTCTCTCCTCTGGCGTGGCCCCAGCAGTGATGGCCAGCAGTAGGTCTGGGTGCGCCATAAAATCTGCATACATCTCCAACAAAGATCGTTTCTCCAGGATAAAGGTGGGAAGCACCACCTGCATTTGGAAGGACACAAAGACAGAAATCTTTGGGATCACAAGGAAAAGCTGAAAAGAAAAAGTAAAGGCTGCAACCACCGTCACGCAAATTCACAACGTCCCCAGCCCGGGAACAGTCTGTTTTGACTTGTGCACAAATGACAAATAAGGGAAATGACACAAAAGAAAGAAGAGGCAGCAGAATCCGCGGGAGCCCAGCTCTGTGGACAAGGCTGTTCTGAGTGGTCTTCCTCCTTGCTTTCCTGGGCTAACACAGCAGTCCCTGCCCGTCTCCACTGCCATCTCTCTCCTAACTCTCCATTATTTAGGGATGTGAAGAAAACAGCCCAGAAGGGCTTTTCTGTATTCGGCCTGCCATCAGGCACGACCAAGGCGGGGTACTCAGTGTGTTCCCACAAACATGGATACTGGGGTTTGTGGTGCCATTTCATAGGGGGTCCAGGCAGACGAGGACCCACCACCGATGACAGTGTGCACTGGGAGACGCTGTTGGAAGAATGGTGTACATGCCCCGCCATGACCGAGGAAGGGGAGGACTGTGGAAAGGGCCCAGCTTCGGGAGGAGGCAGGCCCGTCAGCAGGCAAATGTCCACAGAGCTGCTGCAGAGAAGAGGGGCCATGGCGATTCCATCTGCGGAGATCGATCCTCGAGGTTGGTCCAGAAGAAACCAGGGGACGTTACAAAGTAGGCTGGCACTTAACATACAGAACCTGCTGCTAAAGGATTGGTAGACTGGCTACCGCTAGGTTTGCTACTGGCACCATCACTGAACACAGACATTGTGGAGGCCGGGAGGACTCTGGTGGAGACAAGACAGAGACTCCTCATTGATCCAAAGTAGATCCAGATGGTCACTCAGGGGCTCCACAACCCCAAATACCTGTAACCCAATGATTACTTAGTCGTTTGCTTTAAGTGAGATCACTTAAAGGGTATTTTGAAACTGGGAAGCCCATAACTCACTACTGCTACTGTTGTTTAAAGGAGAGAAAGTCCATTTTTCACTGTCCCAGTGTGATCTTAAAATAACTGAGTTATCGAGTGTTTGGTTTTTTGTCTTTTTTTGGTTTTGAGCCGGTCATCTCCTGTCGCCCAGGCGGGAGTGCAGTGGCGCTGTCCGGCTCACTGCAACCTCCACCTCCTGGGTTCAAGCCACTCTCCTGCCTCATCCTCCCGAGTAACTGGGACTACAGGCACATGCCACCACACCTGCCTAATTTTTTTTTTTTTTAATTTTAGTAGACACGGGGTCTCACCATGTTGCCCAGGCTGGTCATGAGCTCCTGAACTCAAGTAATCTACCCACTTCAGCCTCCCAAAGAGTTATCGGGTATTAATAATCCACCCACTTAGCTGCAACACACAGCCAGCCTTAACACAGAGCCTCTCATCCTGTTCCTCCTCATTGGACCCACAGGATTTTGAAGCTGGAAAGCCCACCCAGACCTGCTGGGCCATGCAGGGAACACGCCAGGTACCCCCGAGTTGACCAATACCATGGGGCTGGTTGACAATCTCTCTTTATGTAACTAATTCTGTCCTTCCTTTCTGTAGCCCCGAACTCCGGTGAAAACATTTGGGAGGCTGTATGATCATGGGCCGCAAGTATCACACAGGCTCACTGATCTGTAACCCTGACTCCACTTCCGGTTACAACACCCTTCCCTGCAAATGACTGGGCCATGGTGGAAGGGAAAAGAGAGGTTGCTGTGCTTGGAGCCTGTCCCCTCCCAAATGCAGGTTGAAATCTGAACCCGGTGTGGCAGCGTTAGGAGGTGGGGACTAGAAGGGGTGGAGGTTATAGGAGCAGATCCCTTAGGAAGAGATGAACGCCGTCCTTCAGGAGCGAGTTCTCACTCTCTTGGGGCTGAATTAGGGATCGCAAAAGCATACTGTTCTAGAAACGACTCTGACTTCCTAGACTCTTGTGCTCGCCATGTGATCTCTGCACACACCCGCTTCCTCTCCTGCCATGTTTTGACCCAGCACAGGGCCCTCACCAGAAGCCAGCCAGCTGTGACACTATGCTCTTCAACTTCCCAGCCTGCAAAATGGTGTGTTACATAAATGTATTTTTCTTAAAACGACTCAGTCTCAGCTGGGCACAGTGGCTCATGCCTGTAATCCCAGCACTCTGGGAGGTCGAGGCAGGCAGATCACCTGAGGTCTGGAGTTTGAGACCAGCCTGACCAACATGGAGACACCCCATCTCTACTAAAAATACAAAATTAGCCAGGCATGGTGGGGCATGCCTGTAATCCCAGCTACTCGGGAGGCTGAGGCAGGAAAATCGCTTGAACCCAGGAGGCGGAGGTTGCAGTGAGCCGAGATCGCGCCATTGCACTTCAGCCTGGGCAACAAGAGCGAAACTCCGTCTCAAAGGAAAAAAAAAAAAAAAACACAACGAAAAAACCCTATTCAGTCTCATTCTGTCACAGCAACACTAAAGGGACTAATACAGATGTCCAGAGAGAGACAGGCAGACATGACAACAGCAAAGTACCGAAATTTCAGAGGAAACCAGAAAAAGCCCCGTCTGCTAGAGAGGTAAAGCTTGGTGGATCTCTTTTAATGCTTTTCTATCTTTCATTTAAAAACTGTGTCAGGAGAAAATGTACCAGTGCTAAATAAAAAGGCAGCCAGATGTAAAATTGAACATGTAATACAATCCAAGAATCATAAAAACACTCAAAATGTGAACATGTCTGTCTGGGTGATAGAACTGAGTGATTTTACACTTTTTTTTTCTGATTATCTTTCTGCTTTGCTTTTGTAATACATAGGAAGCAGCAGCATTATTTTAAAACACAACTATGCAAATCGATGGAGGTTCCTGATTTTCTTTAACCCACAACTTGACAAAATTAAGAATCTGGCTGCTCTAGGATCTCATCTGGCCAAGAAAAGTGTTAAGTATGGAACAGCCTTCAGATGCCAACTCTATTTACTTCTGATGCCTTTTTGTGGGGACAGGTCATCAATCAGGAGCCATCACCGTGCTCTCTGGGGGCTGCTGTTCCAATGAGGCTTCAGTGGGGTCAGGCTGCTGTGTTCTCCCACCACGTAGCTGTCCAATGGCAGAGTAAATGACCCCCAGACACTCACCACACTTCCCTCTTCTGCCCCCGAATTGCCCAAGGGCTCCTCTATGAACTCCACCCAGACAAGGTGGCACAGCTGAGGAACGTGGATTTAAGCAGCCTGGAAATCCCTTAATGAAGCGAAATCAATGACAGAGGACAGACTGCCACAAATGTCTGCATCTTCATACCTTCCCCAAGTGACTCCATCTCCTGCTCTCTCCCTTCCCGGTCCACGGGGCCCTCTGATCAGAAGGCAAGCCAGGGAAGGGGAAGGGCAGAAATATACACTGCAGTCATCAGCTCTGACGAGTGTAACTTCAAACAAAGATAATTTCATGACCTTGGCTCAGGCCTTTTCCCCATTCTATAGCAATAAAGCTTCTATGGCAGTAATTCCACCTCTGGACAAGAATCCTCATGTTTATACCCAAGTTTAAAGTTAACAAGGAACATCAACTATGATACTTACTCTCTAGTTACATACTTCTGAGAAGGACAAGAATTTAAGATGTTTCCCCTAATTTAGTCAGCATTTCTGAACTCAGAAGCTAAAGATTAAAAAAATAATAATAAGTAAATAAGAAAAAGAAGTCTACTTGGAGCCCTGAGTCACTGAATGTCAGAACCAAAAAGCAGCCTTGAAGATGATTTGGTGCACTGCCCTGGTCCCATAGGTGAGGGCATGATGCCGTGGCCGCCCAGTGGCTGAGCAAGCAGGGAACCTCAGGCTCCCGGTGGCCACCTCCGAGTCCCTGCCATTACCTGATGATACATACTGATTATCTGTTTCTGGTTAACAAGAACAACTTCTCAGCCAGGTGCGGTGGCTCACACCTGTAATCCCAGCACTTTGGGAGGCCGAGGCAGGTAGATCACAAGGGCAAGAGATCGAGACGATCCTGGCCAACATGGTGAAACCCCATCTCTACTAAAAATTCAAAAAATTAGCCGGGCGTGGTGGCGCATGCCTGTAGTCCCAGCTACTTGGGAGGTTGAGGCAGGAGAATTGCTTGAACCCAGGAGGTGGAGGTGGCCGTGAGCTGAGAATGCGCCATTGCACTCCAGCCTGGGCAACAAGAGCAAAACTCCATCTCAAAAAAAAAAAAAAAAACAAAAACAAACAAACAAAAAAAAAACTTCTTTCATTGGACGAGGAAGATAGCTAGGATGTCTGGGCCACCCCATCTGCTGTCATGGATTAAGAAGAGGGGGAAGGGCCAGGCATGGTGGCTCATGCCTGTAATCCCAACACTCTGGGAGGCTGAGGCAGGAGGATCACTTGAGCCAAGAGTTTGAGACCAGCATGGACAACATAGTGAGAACCCATCACTACAAAAAAACAATAATTAAAAAATTTTTAAAAAGAAGTGGGTGAAGGAAAAAGAATGGGGAAGAGAGTAGAACATGAGCCCCACCTCCTCAGGCCGTTTCACTCTTCCCAACAAGGCAAGCAAATCTACTATGCCAAACATTATCATTAATATCACACATGGGAGGGGGATCGTTGCAATGCAGTGAGGGTATGGCAGGCGTGGCTCCCAGACTGGCCGTCCAGCCTCCAGCAACACCTCCAACTCCCCTCCACGCCACAGACAGAGTCACCTTGCTAACATCTCTGTAAGAGATAAAGTCCAACCTGGTCCCCACTTCCCTCTGGTCTCACACAGTATCCTGACTGTCTGCTCCCATCCCTCCCTGCACAAAACTCCCCTCACATACACACACTTCCTTTTCTGCCCTTTCTCCCCCCTTGTCTAGGTGACAAAAAGCTCATCGGCTCAAGTAGTTCTCTCCTCTGTGAAGCTTTTTTTTGTTGACAGTTCCTACTTCCAAGGCTAAAGCAACAACCCCCACCTTTCCTGTCCTCAGCACCTCACACATACCTCCACCTCCAAAGCTCTTTTCCACTTCCTAATGCACACATTTCCAAACTGTAAACACTTAGAGGACAGACACCTGACTCCCTCGTACATTAGCAAAACACAAGACAAACAGATGAATTCCACGAGACACCTGTTTCCTCTGACATGTTTAAGTTCCCCGTATTTTTAAATGCAGATTCTCATTCACCATGCTTTTGATTTTCTGACTAGATCCAGCCAAGTTTTCAGTTGCTGCTACTCTCGAGGAAAACGAGAATATTCACATACACACCAAAGAACTTCTGGGCTAAAGCCAGCTTACATAGAATGTAGCTTATTTTGGGAACATGTTTTTGGGGCTAAGGAACCACAGAGCCTGACGTATCAGAAGTGCGCTCTAAATGTCTAATGAATGCGTGGATTCAAACGTGGTCTGCCCCACGCTCTACTGGATCTCCTAAGACATCGTCGGTGCTGAACACAATGTGGCTAGGTGACCTCCAGGATGGGCCTTCAAAGGCTCCAAGGGAGGCAGAAGGAATGAAATCGCCTAGTCGGAAGGCATCTTCACAATCGCTTTCCCAAAAGGAAAAAAGGCTCTGCTCAGCTGCTTCTGCCAGTTAGTACTGTCCAAATTGCTTAATCTGACTCTTAACTATGAGGGAAAAAAAATCAAATCCAAACTGAGGAAGAGTCTGGGGAAAAAAAAAAAAAGCAAAGAAAACCTGACTTGAACTCTTCGGTATCATCGCCATTAAAGGTTAAAAAAAAAAAAAAAAAAAAAAAAAAAAGGAGGCGGGGGGGAATTTTCTAGGCTAAAGGGGACTAGAGACATCATAATGACCAAATGCGACATAATCTGGGTTGGATTCTGGAGTTTACACACAGTCATAAAGGACATGATTGGGACAAGTTGGGAAAATTTACCATGGGCTGAATATGAAATAATATTGCTTCAATGTGACATTTCCCAATATGACAAATGTATACCATAACGTCCTTGTTCTTAGAAGATACTCGCCAAAGGGTAGGGGAGAACTGACATGATGTCTGCAACATACTCTAAAATGGTTAATCAAAAAATAAACATACACGTATGATATGGTGTAGCTGTGTCCCCATCCAAAGCTCATCTTTAATTGTAACTCCCTCAATTCCCACGTCATGGGAGGGACCCAGTGGGAGGTGACTGAATCACAGGGGCGGGTCTTTCTTGTGCTGTTCTCATGATAGTGAATAAGTCTCACAAGATCTGATGGTTTTACAAAGAGCAGTTTCCCTGAACACGCTCTCTCTCTTTGCCAGCTGCCATATATGTAAGATGTCACTTGCCCCTCCTTGCCTTCTGCCATGATTGTGAGGCCTCCCCAGACATTTGGAACTGGAAGTCTGTTAAACCTCTCTTTCTTCCCAGCCTCGGGTATGTCTTTTGTCAGCAGCATGAAAATGGACAATACAATGTGTAACACACATATATACATGCATGTGTATGGATAGAGTTCTGGAGGGAGAGAGCTCTGAGAGCTAGAGAAAAAAATGGAAGGAAGGAGGAGGGGAGGAGAGAGGCTGACACAGACGGAAGAAGGGAGAAGAAATGCAAAGTACAAAATGTTAATAATTTGCCAAAAAAGATGAAGAACATATGGGAGTTGATAGAATTTGGATTTGCGTCCACGCCCAAATCTCATGTCAAATTGTAATCCCCAGCACTGGTAGAGGGGCCTGGTGGAATGTGACTGGATCATGGAGGTACACTTCCCCTTGCTGTTCTCATGATAGTGAGTGCTCATGAGGTCTGGTTGTTTAAAAGTGTGTAGCACCTCCCACTTCACTCTCTTTCTCCTGCCCTGGCCATGTAAGACGTTGAGAGCTTCCCCTTTGCTTTCTGCCACGATTATAAGTTTCCTGAGGTCTCCCCAGAACCTGTACAGCCTACAGAACCGTGAGTCAATTAAACCTCTTTATAAATTACCCAGTTTCAGGTAGTTTTTTATAGAAAGGCAAGAACTAATACAAGAGTCCATTGTGCTATTCCTGCAATTTTACTGTAGACTGGAAAATGTTCAAAATAAAAAAGTTGAAGGAAAAAGAAAAAAGGATCTACTGGGGATACAATAGCTGAGAACATAATAATTTTCAAAGACAACCTTCCCCAAATTGCAGACTGAGGGAATATGGGCTCACAGCCAACATCAAGTCCAACCTACTAGGTATGCATTCTGTACTTTAAAATGATGTGGCTTTGTCGGAGAAGGAAAAAAAATAGAATACCTGGAGAGATGGAGCAGAATGGGTTGGGAGTAGAATTACTATTTCCTCTTTCATATTCTGTTGTGTGTTTCATTGGTGTTTGCGCAGAATATCAGATCAGCTTCAAAACCAGCACCTGAACACTCTGGACAGGATGTCAACTTTTCATTAAAACAGACTTCCTAGTCTGGTCTGATTTCTTTCTCTCATACAATCTCCTGGGCACCCTTTCCTTTTTTTTGGTGTGTTTGCAAATAAGTCATTTAATCATCCATTTCTTGGACAGTGGACACCGGGGATACAGAGCCAATAAGTGGTGATACTAGCTAGGCTGTCTGCCTCCAACAGAGGGTGAGTGATGGCCCAGCTGTTCAGACTGAAGGCATCCAAATGGCCTGAAATCACTGCTGCGGATTTACCGAGCCATCAATAAAGAATGCCTTTTCTCCCATTAACATAATTAAGACAATGAACCATTTTGGGGGAAGGAAAAAGAGAGGATCTGCACTAGGGACTCAGAGAACAATTAATTGCCTTTAAAGTTGCATCAATCTAGAAGTAAATAACTCATCTTCAGGCTGGGCTCTTAGACTCTTAGAAATCTGAAATAAACGATCAACCTCACCCATACCGGAAAGGAAAGGACACCTGGAAAGAGGGATAGTCTCCTCCCCAGAGCAGAGAGCAAAGCTGGCCTCTGCAAAAAGAAGGCCCAGAGCAGGTGCAATTTTCTTCAAAAAGAAACACCAGGTGGCTGGGTGCAGTGGTGCAGACCTGTGATCCCAGCATTTTGAGAGGCTGAGGTGGGAGGATCGCTTCAGCCCAGGAGTTCAAGACCAGCCTGGCTGCAAGACGTTGCCTCTACACAAAAAATGTTTTAAAATTAGCCAGGTGTGGTGGTGCATGCCTGCAGTCTTAACGTAGTCTTATCAATTTGTAGGCTGAGGCAGGAGGATCGCTGGAGCTCAGGACTTCCCAGCTGCAGTGAGCTATGACTGCGCCACTCTACACCAGCCTGAGCAACACAGCAAGACCTTGTCTCTTTAAAGAAAAAGGAATGAAAGAAAAAAGAAATACCAGTTCATATCCCTGGGACTCACCTTCATATTTTGTCCTTAGATTAGCAAACACACCCAGTGCAGACAAGCAAGCAGAGCAGCCTAGGCCACCACAAAGGTTCATTTATGTCCTCCTTTGCGAAGTACACAAAAATCCAATTTTACAAAATAAAGCATCAATAATTCACATTGCCAAAAAGCGTCTTTACTTAGCCAACCTTTTCTCTGGGTTTCCTTAACCTGCCAGCTCCCTTCACACCCGTTTCATGGTGCCTGAAACATTATAAAAAGCATTCATTAAAATTTTTGTTAGGCGAGAGGAGTTTGAAATAAAATTTTATTTTTTCCAAGAAGATATTTACTACATAGAAAGATATCTGTTGAAGTTAATCCCTGCGTTCTTCCAGAGTCCTGGACATCAGCTCACAGAAGGAAGTCAGTTGGGAGCAGACCATCATCTCTTAGCAGTGACTAGCCATGTGTACTACTTGGCAAATTCATCTCCCTAGGACTCAATTCCTCAGCTATAAAGTGGAGAAAACACAAATATCAACCTTCTAGGTTGACTGTATTAATGACATTGTTAAATTAGGCCAGTGCCTCCCTAGCACCCAGGAAGTGCTCACTCTGTGTTGGCTCAGATTATAGATCCCTGTAATCAGGGATCAGTAACCTCACTTAGAGACCAGGGAAGATACGAACAACAGAGATTAGACACAAACTCATCACATAATATTTCTGTCACAATGTTGAAAGCTAAAATGACCCACAATGCCTAGAGCAACCCCTGGGCCACCTCTGATACTTCTGTAAATAATCAATCACCTGCTCAGAGAAAAAGGAGAAATAATTGTGTAAGACAAAAACATTGCTGTAAGAATATATAAAATCTTTCAGACTTAAACTGTTTTTAGAGCTCAAGCCAGCCCACAGCACTTGGGTTACACATTCATTATCTTGGGTAATCTTCTTAGAAGCCTGTAAGCAGGTGCAACGATTCCATTTTACAGAGGAGGAAGCTAGTATCCACAGAGGTTTTGCAATTTACAATGGCTAAATCAGAGGAGAGCTGGAATGCCAATCAATTCTGCTTGGCCAAGGCCCATGATAGGTCGCTCAGTGCCCCCAACAGGCCTGAAGACTACTTTCTAGAAGTGTGGATTGTGATTCTGTCCTGCCACCAGGACAGAAAGGGAACACGAAGATTGCATAACTGTGTCCCCTCATGAAACAGATTTACACAGACAAGCCTAGGGAAGCCAGGTCTTGACTCTGTCTTCTATTAAAAGGCAAACACTCAGGAGAGATAACAGGCTTTGCTTGACAGTACACTGAAAACCAGATTCAGGGAGAAGAGGAGCTGGAGGGATCTGGAAAGGGAAGTGGACGCAGGACTAGGGAGACCAGAGACCCCGAGGTCCATGTCTCTGCCTTGCAGGGTTCATTTCCAAATTAAACCCTGGTCTTCTGACTCTTTTCATAAAAATTTCCCTTTTACAAGAAGGAGCTTAATCACAGCAATGTTAATCTTAGCATATTGTGACTGACGCTAGAAAATGACCTAATAAAATAACGCAATCAAAGGAAAAAAGCTGTATGCCCAAGAAGATATTCACTATACCATTATCTACAACACCAAGAAGCCACAAGTAAACAACATGACCAACCACTATTTGTTGGGAAAATTAATGACAATGCAGCAATGTGGTCGAATGTTATATATCCATTAAAGCGTACACAGGTAACGATGTCATTTTCCGTAAACCCATGGTGAGTACATGATGTCTGTTGTAGTGTGATTCTATATTCCAGGAGTTGACAAATACAACCAATGGGCCAAATCTCCCCACTTGCTTTTACAACCAGTTTTATTGAAACAAACTATACCCATTCATTTCTGTATCATCTACGGCTACCTTTGTGGTCAAATGGCAGAGTTCAATGGTTGCAGTAAACAGAAGATGGCCTGTAAAGCCAAAAACACTTGTTATCTGGCATTTTATTCAATTAATTTTTTGTTCTTTTTTGAGACAGAGCTTTGCTCTTGTTGCCCAGGCTGGAGTACAATGGCGTGATCTCGGCTTATTGCAACCGCCACCTCTCAGGCTCAAGTGATTCTCCTGCCCCAGCCTCCCGAGTAGCTGGGATTATAGGCACCTGTCACCGTATCTGGCTAACTTTTTGTATTTTTTAGTAGAGATGGGGTTTCACTATGTTGACCACAGCTAGTCTCGAACTCCTGACCTCAGGTGATTCGCTGGCCTCAGCCTCCCAAAGTGCTGGGATTACAGGCATGAGCCACCACGTCCAGCCAAATAAAAAAATTTTTAAGACAAGGTCTTGCTCCGTTGCCCAGACTGGAGTGCAGTGGTATGATCACAGTTCACTGCAGCCTCAAACTCCTAGGTTTAAATGATCTTCCTGCCTCAGCCTCCCCAGTAGCTGGGACTATAGTTGTGTGTTACCCCACCTGGCTAATTAAAAAATATTTTTTGGTAGAGACAAGGTCTTGCTATATTGCTCAGACTGGTCTCAAACTCCTGGCCTCAAGCAATCCTCCCACCTCAGCCTCCCAAAGCACCGGGATTATAGATCTGAGCCGCCTGTCTGACCTTTCAGAGGAAATGTTTGCTGGCCGGGCACAGAGACTCGGGCCTGTAATTATCCGAGAATACACACCTATATTATCCATATATTTTATATTCTTTTGTAACTATTCAACATTTAATTTTAAAATTATTGCAATTTTTTTAAAAGTTTCAATGAATATTGCTGTGACTTTTGACACACGTAGCCAATGCTTTCTGAAAATGCAATCAATTTATAATGCCATCAGCAAGGAGCTGGGGTAGCATTTTTACTCTGTACACACTACATATGTATTCTACTATTTTGTTGCTGATTTAGAAGGTCTAAAATGGAGTGTGTCAAGGTCATTTTATTTTTGCATTTCTTTGATTAGTAACGACTTAATTCTTTAAGAGTCATAGAAAATTATCTCAGCAAGCTTCTCTTTCAAAGCATGAATCGTGTCTTGTCTCATGAGTTCCTGATCTCCGAGCTATGAATTGGGAATCTTTAGGTTAGGGACCTCATCACCGGAGGACAGCTCAGTCCACTAGTTTTAGCTACAATCTGCATCCCCACCTCCTACCTACTCTCTAAGGCCAGCTGTTCTCTCTGAAAGGGCTCAAAATACACTGTTCGAGATTTTTCTATATCTGTAACATTGGAGTTTGGACTAAATCCTCTGAGAAATCCACGTAGGGTAACAAACAGGCACACACATCCTAGGCTGTGCCATTATCTGTAACTGCCACCCATAAGCTCAGGTTCAAGCATCCCTCTCTGCTATTGCCCCATATGTCCCATTCACTCCATCTAGTCCCCAGTCCCACCAGGACCTTTGACCCACTGACCTTGCACCATCCACCACCCGCTGTGGTCTCACTTCCCTCCGCTCCCAGTATAGAGTCCCTGGGCCAACCCTATACTTCCTCCTTTTGATCTGCCCCAAGCAACTCTGCCACTCTCTCCCTCCATCCAGGCACCAACCGAGCAAACCTTACCTCTGTTTAATCCAAACCCTCACATCCTGTTTGCCTCAGTCAGGAAGCTCAGCTCTCCTGGGGAAACAGAGACAACATGCAGACTCCTCGTTTAAATTCGCAAGCTCAAAACCTTAAGTGGCCCCCTGGTGCAGTGTGGCAATCCTCCTACCTGCTTCCTCTCCCCACAACCACGTCTTTCCAGCCTTCTCCTCCCTTCTCAAACCTCTAATACCCCTTTGCTCTTTAGCACTCTCAGATGGTCACCTTCCCACTTTTTTCACTGGGAAAACCGAAGCAGTCCAGAGAGAAGGTTCACGTGATAATGATAACAGCAAACACGCACAGCGCTCACTCTGTGCCGGGCACTGCTCTGCGTCCTTCACACATGTCACTGTGCATACCTACAGAGAGGCCCTATGAGGAAGGTGCAATTAGCAACCCCCTTTTAAAGATGAGAAAACAGAGGCACTCAGATGCAAGGTAATACATAGACAGGAACTCTGTGGAGACGCCAGCCCAGGCAGTCTGGCTCAGAGCCATGTGCTTAATCACGGGGCTCTGCCAACAGTCTTCTCGTGTCTGCACCGCTCTCTCTGCCTGTCCTCCTGCTGCAATGGACGATTGTCCTATCTCTGGCTGACCCCCCTTCCATGCGCTGGATCCCATGCCCTCACACCTCCTCAAATTCCCACACTCAACTGCTTCCTCTCTCCTGCGGCATTTTTTCCTCTGTCTCCTAATCTCAGCATTCAAGCATCTTAAGAAACCAACCCTCTCTTAATTTCAGACACTCCTACAGTTTCCACCCAATTTTCTGTTCCCTTTATATCAGAGTTCCTTTAAAGGGCTATCTTTCTTCCCCATTTTTATACCAGATTTTTTCCCACTCTCCCTTGAATGCACTCCAATCAGACTTTGGCAAAGCCGCATACAATGGTCCATTTGCAGACCCCAGCTTTCTGGACTCATCAGCAGCAATTCAACACAGTTGATCAATTCTTTCTTCTCCATGCTCTCTCTTCACGTGGCTTCCACAACATCAGGCTCCTCTGACTTCTATCTTACTTCACTGGCTGAACCTTCTTAATCTCCTTGGCTAGATTCTTCCCATCTCCCTGACCCCTCCATGTTAGAATATCCCAGGACCCTATAATTGGATACGTTTCCCCATGTCTCCACTCACTCTCAAGAGAAACTCATCCAGCCTCGTGGCTTTGAACACCATCTATATACACTGCTTCCCCTCAAACTTGTACCTGAACCTCACTCATGAACTCCAGATTTGTATATATCCAAATGCCTGTCTTCTAGAATGCCCAGTGGATGGATATCTCACATCTAATCAGATCCAAGACTGGATGTGTGATAGCCCCAACATCTCCAACCTGTTCTCCTAGTCTCCTCCTCCTCCGTAAAACAGGGTGTAATCTGTTACACTGGTGGCCCCCAACAAACCACACCTCCTGGAATTTACGCTCCTGCATAGTCCTCCTTCAATCTGACTGGATCTGTGACTTACTTTAATCAATAAAACAGAAGGGACCTTGTGCCATTTTGGGGCCTAAGTCTTAGGAAGGCTTATCAGCTTCCACTTTTGCCCTCTTAGAAGCCTTGAACTGCCATTTAAGAAGTCTGGCTACCTAGCTGGAGTAACTATGTGGGAAGAACACATGGGGAGAGAAAGGTCCTAAGCTTCATAAAGAAAGCAAGCCCGGGTGTTCCAGCCAAGTTCAACTCACCAGCAGACAACAGGCATGAGTGACCACTGGCAAGACCAGCAGAAGAGCTGCCCCGCTGAGCCCATCCCAGATTGCATTACCATGAATAAAAATACTGGGGGGTGATTAGTTACCAGCAATAGACAATTGAAACAAATGGCAACTAATAATAAATGGCAGTTAATAAAACAACAAATGGCAATAATATTAATTATTCTAGCTGTTCAGGCCAAAAATAAAAGAAAAAGAAAAAAATTTAAAAACACAATAAAAAAATAAAAAACCATGAAACAAATGGCAATTAATAATAATTATTATTCTGGCTGTTCAAGTCAAAACTTTAGAGTCATCTTTTATTCCTCTCTTTCTCTCACACTGCACATCATTCGCAAATCCTGTTGGCAATATCTTCTAAGCACATCCAGAATCAGCCACTAGCACTGTGCCACCAGCACCTCACCTGCGTTACTGCAGTAGCTCCTCCTCTCTTCGACCCTGACCCCTGCTGTTCACATCCCAGCCACCGCACGTCAGTCTACTTTTCACAGCTGAGTCAAAATTGCCCTTCAAAAATACAGGCAGGCTTGGTGGCTCACATCTGTAATCCTAGCACTTTGGGAGGCTGAGGCGGGCAGATCACTTGAAGTCAGGAGTTCAAGAGCAGCCGGGGAAACATGGTAAAACCCCATCTATACTTAAATATATAAAAAATCAGCTGGGCCTGGTGGCACATGCCTGTGATCCCAGCTACTCAGGAGGCTGAGGCAGGAGAATTGCTTGAACCTGGGAGGTGGAGGTTGCAGTGAGCCGAGATCACGTGATTGTACTCCAGCCTGGGTGACAGAGCGAGACTCCATCTTGAAAATATAAAATAAAAATAAAACAAAAATACAAGTAAGGTCTCATATTCCCTTGGTCAAAACCCTCCAGTGGCCACCCGTATCACTCAAAACAACCTCCTGAGCCCTCACAATATCCTAAAAGGTCTTATGACTTGCTGTCTCACCGACTCCTCTCCTGCCAATCCCACCCAGTTCACTCTGATCCAGCCACACTGGCCTCTCTGCTCATCCCCAAATGCCAAACAAGGTCCATCTTGGGCCTTTTTCACCCCCATCCTTTCTGGCCAGAACACTCTTCCATAGATGCTCACATGACCGGCTCCTTCATTCAGATCTGGTCTCCATTCAAATGTTACCTAGTAGAATCGTACCCTGACCAGTTTACCTAAGAGGACACATCCCACCCCCATCCCACCACCAGCCACTCTCCCTAACATGCTCTATTTCTCTTCATTATACTTATTCTCCTTCTCCTTTCCTTTTCCCCCCCACCCTTCCCTCTCTCTCATTTGTTTCTTGTCTGTTTTCTTCCATCATTACTCAGGCCCCATCAGGGCATAGACTGTGAATGTTCTGTTCCACTCTCAGTGCCTAAAACTGTATCTGGCATGTGCAGTGTTCAATAAATATATGTTACATAAGTGAACATATTACAAGTCATTGCCTTTCACATCCCTGAAAACTAGGTAAAAATGGTCCTACACCTCCAAGCTCAATATTGGATTTTGTGGGTCCTTCTCCCTGGAGCCTAGAACTTGGCACAACAGTCATGTCAGCATCTCCTGACCACTTGATGCTGCTCATTTGCCCAAGCCTTCCACGGCTTCCCACAGCCCTCAGGATCGAGTCTGTCCCTTTCACATGGCCCACAGGCTCTGCAGGACCTGACCCTAATGCCCACTCCAGGTTCAGCGGAGCCTCTCACCAGCATGCGCAACACTCCAGACCTTCGGGGACCCTCCACCTCACCGTGGCTCCTCCATCGTCTCCTTTTCTAGGCTACCCACAAAGTGTGGAAATACAGTGGGTTCTCCAGCGGGAGTAGTCACCAGTAACTTAGGGTTATGGTGCCACCCTGAGGAAAGAGAGTCAACGAGGGTGCTTCTGGAGGCAGGACCAGCTACATGCTGTGTGGAGCCCAGTGGAAAGTGAAAACACAGGTCCCCTTGTTTCAAAATCATTAAGAATTTCAAGACAGTGATAGCAGGGCATTAAACCAAGCATGGAGCCCTTCTGAGCATGGGGTGCTGAGCAACCTCACAAGTCAAACACCCATGGACCTGGCCCTGTCTGGTAATCACAGTGAACCAAGGCAAGACACATCATTACATGGCCTGTTGTGCTCTGTGACACGTAAATGTGTCAACACCAGCGCATCCTCAGGGACACGGAAGTATACTTGTTTTTGGAGAAAGACTAGACCTTCATCCTTGAGGTGACGAAGATTCTATCTCTTGAGGTGACAAAGATTCTATCTCCAGGGTGCCTGCTCATCAGACACTCCCTTCTGGCTAAGTTCTTCCATGAGTACAGGCTTAACCTAATGACATGGACAAAAGCCAAGAAGAAAAAAGGGACAGTAAGGAGAGAAGAAATTTCATCAACCTTTTTATAACGCAGGGCAACAGAAGCCAAGAAATCTCATAGGATAGTAACAGGTCTACCTCTGTCTCTCACAAGTATTCCCGCCTTCCAAGCTTTCCTTTGGTTTTTGAATGACAGATTCTTCCCAGTAAAATAACTTAATAAACCACAGACAGGAAAAGTTATTCTTTCAGGTACTCAGCTGAGTATTGGGAGAAATGCAACATTTGCTCTTTCAGGAAGAGGCTGGGGCTCTGGAAATGCGAAACAATCAGATCCTAATAAAATAAGAAATAAGAAATGCACAGTTGTGATGATTTCTTTATTTTAGAGCAAGACCAGAATAGCGTGAAGTCGCTCAGACACTCAGCTTGCCATAATATAGTCCCCGCAGCATTTTCTTGCTTCTGACCTTGGCAATTTCAATTTCTCTTGCAATCTCTTTCCTCTATCATTCATGATTCTAGGTCTGAGTTTTGTAAACATTAAAAAAAAAAAAATCCACAATGAGAATATGTTTTACATCATGACCCAGTACACACGTATCCAAAGACCTAGGTTTCATGCACAGAATCCTGTGATGTTTTCTACTGCATTTTATTTCATTTTTGAGAAAGGATGGCCTGACCCCCACTAAACTGGTTTCACAACCCACTAATGATTCATGACCCAGTTTGGAAACACTGTGGTTTGAGATCGTGCTTGTACGCATTATCATCCACACTTCATCAAACTTTAACTCAAGCTCTGTCTGAGTGTCTACACAACCCGCAAGAAGAAAATATGGGCATCTTTTTAAAGCCAAGCATTTAAGTGACTCCTCTAGTGGAAAAACAATAAGCATTTTCCAGCTAGAGGACCGAAATGCAGGGAAGGCAGCAGCATGGAGAACAGGCCGTCACAGCCTGGTGTGCAAAACAGAAGCAGCCACACGGAGGGCAGAGGGTGGTGAAGAGGGAGCTCTCTATGTCGGGCATCTTCAGTGTGGGCCTGCTGTTCTGTTTAAAGTGGCGCAGTCTCCCAGAATATCAGACACACTCACATTCAAACCCATGAAAACATTTCAAAGAAAAGATGTGTCTGTCATCTTAGAGGCTCCCATCTCCTCAACCTCTCTCCTAGCTTCTATAAATGGTTAGTCACTCTGTTCTATCACCTTCCTCCTCAAAGAATCCCTCACACTCCTGCAGCTCCCCTCTCTCTTCCCTGGCCCTCTGCCCAGTCCGAGATGAGACTGTGGAATCCAGACCCTTCACTGTGCTCAACCAAGCCAGCTGCCCTGAGGGCTGCTCCCCAGGCTGGGCCTACGGTGGCTCTGACCATTTCAAGTACATCCACATTTTTCTAGCTGGCCTTCAGAATCTAGAACTTCCACCCTACCACACAGTCAAACCACATAACATAGCATTTTGCAAGGATAAGATGGTCACACACTTGTTAGGAGCTCAGCCTGGGTTAGGTCCACTGCACCCCTCCTGTGATTCTCATGCCACCATGCCAGGAAGGCTCCCAAATGGAGTCACTGGCTGAAAGTGGAACCCGGGAAGGCCAAACTCCAGGCTCTTTCTACCACCTGACAATGACCCAAGGACACCACGCAACCTTTCAGCTACATGTAAAACCGCCTCTCCTGCTTGCCTGCAGAAAGAAACTACAGACTAGAGGGTGACGGGTGATGTATGTGGGACTCTCCCCACGACATCAGTGGTCAGGACACTGGTTCTCTTGGTGAGGTTCCTCGGGGGCGTCCTGCCTGCACTCAGCACCAAGAAGAGCTGATTCCGCTTCCACCCATGGCAATGAGATTTGGATCACCAACAAGGATGCCCTCAGGGACCAGCTATCACAGCCAAGGACAGCCCTTGGCAGGTCATGAGGCTGGGCATACACAGTGGCCTCGCTCCTGGCTCCACCATTTCCCTTCCCCATCTTTCCTCTACGGCCACTGTGTCACAGCCATCTCTGCAGGCCACCTACAATTATCTCTAGAACGCAGCAAGAAACAAAGAAACAGTACCTTGAATTTTCCTTATCATCGCATATGCTTTTTCTGATGTTTTCCCTGCCCTTGTAGAGTAGCAGCTCTTCCAGAGAATCAAAGGCAAGGCTGTCCAGCCCTGAGGATGAGCATTTATGTACAAACGTCTGTTCAAATGACGCCTGGAATATCCATACTTGAAATGCTGACCTTTTCACCACTCCACGCTCCAATCTCACCACAATGAAAAGAATGTGCACAGAGACGGCTTGGGGACAGAGACAGAACCCCAACAACTGGCCACAAATCTGCAAACACGCCGACCTACCTTGGTCAAGTCCATTCCGAGTTTGAGTTGTGAAATGAGATGAAGAATTATACTACGCTGATCCTCCATGACGCCCAATTCTGTCTCTTCCTTATCTTCATTGTCACTTTTTTCATCTTCAGACAAAACCAATTCAGAGCCTGAGTTTGGCTAAAATGAAATCATCAATAAAAATCACCAGGTGGTCCAGCAGAAGATGGAAATACAGTGTATGAATTCACATGCTTCAAAATGACAGAAGGAACCCGATCCCGTCCCAGGCAGGGCTCCTCTGTGACCCAGTCCTATTGGCCACAGGGCAGGTGAGTCCCCTGGGGGTCAGCCCTGTGCCTTGGACACCTCATACCCCCTTCACCTCTCCCATCATCCCCGATTAGTGAAACTAAGGACTTCCCTGACAAAACAGCTCCCCGTTCTTCAAGAAACTAACTATAGTACATGGGTATAAGCCCCCTTCATTTTGCCTATTACCAAGTAGGAGTTGACTAAACTCCCATTAACTTGCACAACCCAGGACACTTAACAGCTAATATAAATTTTTCTGTTTATAAGTAAAAGTTGGATTATCCAGGGACTGACTAAAATTATTCATGGAAAAACACGCTCTAAGACTATCCAAATCAATTAGGATCCCTCTAGCAGGTGTAAGAAAAGGTTGAGAATTGGCATTAATTTAGGGAGGAAGACAACAAATGAAAATTTAAGGCAAAACTCCCGAAACTTTCTAACACTGTGGGATTCACGGTGGCCAACAAACCCTGCTTTCCTTGATGCAAGTTTATTCATTCAATCACTCGATTCCAATTTTTCACATTATATAGAAAACAGGCAACTTAAGAAAGTGTGCAAGGAGATTGCTGCGCATAAAATTTTCCAATATGCAAGTATAAGAACTCTGGCTACAAGATAAACTTGCTCTCAGAGTTCTATTGAAAGAAGTGTCCACATTCCACACTCCACATTTACCTGTGTTCTCATGATGCTTGCTTATATATAAGCAAAACCACTCTGCGAAGGACATTATACATTTCTTTCCAGTTATCAACAGGTCAGACATAATATACAGAAATTCAGAAGCTCAAAGGTATTAAACAGGAAAGGATACAGACTTGCCCAAATGTCCATGCAAAAATTGAACGATTTACTAACCCCATTAGACAGAATCATCTTAAACCTACAGGCTCTGTAACACACAAAGTTTATTTTAGTGGTCAAGGTGTTTAAAACTGCCTGGCCTGACATACCCACACTGACCATTTCTTACCGACATTCCAAAGAGAGGAAATAATGGTGTTGCTTCCCTCCTGGGGTAGGCATTTTCAAAACGTCAGTATAAATAGACATTTTCCATAGACATGCTCCTAAGGTGTTGTCAATCAGCTCTAAATAACCCCAATTCTAAAGAGATGGTTGGGAAGGTCTCAGTGAAGCCCAGACCATACTCCCCCAGCCAGGAGCGAAGTTTTCTTTTGTTATGTGCCCAGTTCTCCAGCCATCTCATAACGGGTATTCTCCGACATCATTAGCAAGTCGCTTTGCTAGATTATGCTGAAATAATTGAGGACTCCTTACCTGGGCTAACCCTAAGAAGAGGAACCAGAGGGAAGTCTCTGAGCTGTGAGCTGCCCTGATTCTACACTGGGAAGTCGAGGGCAGACGGGCGCAGGATCCCAGCACTTACGGCCAGTGGCCCTGGAGCTCTCCTCCAGCTCCACCTCATGACACCCCCTGCTGCTACGTGACAGCTGCTGCAGCCAGCGCCACCGCTGCTGTGAGTCTGGATGGCCACTGCGGAGGTGAGCAGGGCCTCCCTTCTGCCGGTCTGTCCTCCTGGTTCTGCTCCCTTTCGCCCCTTCTGAATCTCAGGGCAGTTTTAAAGTGGGTGGCTGTCCCAGCTCCCTGTGAGCTTGCATTTCCAGTCTACGCTACGGAAGTCAGAGAGCTCAGACACAAATCCCTCCCGATGGCAAAGGTGCCACAGCTGCAGCGTCCTTTGCAGTGACCTGGTATTGGCAGAATTCCCCTCACCACAGCACCAGCTGGGGGAGAAGAGGGCAGCGCCTGGGCATTCTGCTTTGGGAAGAAAAAGGACCATCAAAAATAAGTGAAATCCAACCACCACCGTGTACCCAACAGGTGGAGTAGGGTGCAAAGTCCTTAAACATCTCAACAGGAGAGGCAGCTCCATTTTGCGGGCAATTTTTTTCTGCTTGAAATTAGCTGTTCTCACAAAGAATGGACTGCATACTAAAATCAACTGCTCCAGTGAGGCTGCCATAAACTTCGTGAAACAAAGAATGATTCATTCTTCTAAAGCTATGATTTCCTATTTGCTGAAAAGCCAGTACAGGAAAAATCCTCATCTTTCCCACTCACTGCTATACTCAGTGTGATGTGTTTACAGACCTTCGGGGACCACACCTCCTCCTGCTGTCTGCCTTACTCGAAAATTAAACCCAGCTTGTCCCTGACTTCCAGTAGCCAGAAAGTCAGCTGCATGGTACTAAGTACACAGACGAACGTGAACGCAACCCCCTCCAGCGTTTCCCACTGAAAATCAACAGCACATGTCCTGTTTGTCTGATGATTCCTCTCAAAGACACTGGCTCCAGCAGAGGAAATTAAGCCTGGCGAAGGAGCCCCAGAAGCTGAGTCATCCAGGGTGGCTGGTGGCCCTGAAGTCCTGCCCAGGGAAGAACGGCCATGGAAGCCTGGCACACTACCCCTTGGTGGCACAAATCTGGACCAAGCCATGCCCTAACCTTCAACAAGGACCTAGCACTGTTGTCTCCCACAGCCTCTGAGAACTTGCCCTTTCTCTCCCAATGTGATCTGTAAACAATGCTCCTACCCAGCCTCAAGTAAATAATCAGAGTGAAGCTGGTTTCATACACCATGTTGACAGTAGACATCTTAGAGGACACTTTGATTCCACCCACACTGCAGCTCAGTCCATCTGCACAAAGAGAAGACCACCTCCTGCCCCCATCGCGGTCCAACTTGGGGATACATGGATGGAAAGGTACGCGTAATCAACAGGTCAACTCTGTCTGAAAGAGGTCCATGGCAACATAAATACCAATCTACTGGCATCCACAAAGCACCCACATCAGCAAGCACTGCATAGAATCCGTTTGAAGAGGCAGGTCTTGATGGAGTTTTAAAGATACAAAACCTCCTTCCCTTCTAGGGCCAAGGGTTTGTTGATTCCACTACTCTGATGTGGAATTCAAGGATACTGATCATTATCACCCTTTCTAAGTGCTGTTTGCCATAGTCAGGTCCCCATGCTTACCCATACCCTCATCCCTCTTCTCTTACAAAGAAAGTCCTGCCTGTCTCCTGGGGCCCCTGCACGCCCACCCTCCAACCTGAATCTCTGCGGATTTTCACTTATAAAACATTAACGACTGTCTTGGACTGGGTACGGCGGCTCACGCCTGTAATCCCAGCACTTTGGGAGGCTGAGGTGCGCAGATCATGAGGTCAGGAGTTTAAGACCAGCCTGGCCAATATGGTGAAACCCTGTCTCTACCAAAAACACAAGAACTAGCTGGGCGTGGTGCGTGGTGGCGCATGCCTGTAGTCCTAGCGACTAGGAAGGCTAAGGCAGAAGAATCACTTGAACCCGCAAGGCAGAGGTTGCAGTGAACCGAGACTGCGCCACTGCACTCAGCCTGGGTAACAGAGCGAAACCCATCTCAAAAACAAAAGAAAACAGTAACAACTGTCTCAAGGGCATCAAAGATGACAGAACAGTGTTCCTCCATCTCTGAAGAAATACAAACATGAGAAATGGTTTTATAATGCTGAAAGAATGTATAAGACTTAAGCAGAAGAATCTTCAGATCCCCCCTCCCCCAGAGATTTTTACAAATAAGCCAGCCCAGCCACAAAAATGTATGCAAACTTAAAGATAAAATGGAATTAAATTATGCTTTAAAGAGAAGCAGGCTTTGGAAAAATGAGGATTTTAATAAAAACAGAAATTATGTCTCGATATTTCTACCACACAAACACCTCAGGGCATACGGTACTACCAAAGTCAAGCAACTGTGCCTCTTAGCAAACGGGCAGAATGACAAGCGAAAATTCGATGGGCAGGAAAATAGCTTCATGGTGAGGCTGGGGTTTAGGGACATTTCCCAGTGACTCAGCAGTGACCTGTGCCCAGAGCAAGGGTTCTTGACTTGGGCCTCAGGGATGGCCTGTAATTATCCACCCCATCCTTGAAATTTTATGCAAAAATTGTGAGTCTGGGCATTTTTCTGAACAGGGAGTCCATAGCTCCCACTGGATTCTTAGAAGGGTCTCTCTCTGGCCCTTTGCTGACCTCCAGCCTCTCAAGAACCAAAGGCTGAGCCCATGTGCGAGATGGGCTCTTGGGGTGAGAATGGTCTAATCCAAGACAGTCACAGCATCTACAGATGGATCCTGCCCTTAACCGCAGGCCTCTGCTTCTTACCTAGTAAGGAGAAGCGAGTGCAGGCCAAAGCCAGGAGGCAAAACTGTCACTTGCATTAGGCTGGTGTGGGTCCAACAGTCTTCTCAATGGAGACACAACATTTAGCTCTTTCATCGCTTACTTTTAACAAAAATCTTAATTCTTCAATACAAATGCAAATTTCAAGTACGACCGAAATGCCAATCGTTTTATTCAATACATACATGTAATTTAACTATAGTTTGGGTCTGTGCCAGGAAAAATCATGAAATAGACATTTGTCTGCAGAGTCCACTCATCTCCCCGTCAGAGGCTTCATTCACTCCACCATGTTCCCAAAGGCACTCTCCTTCCTGGCACTTCTCTTCTGCTTTCCCTCCTCACCAGACAGAGGACTCCCACCCCGCCCCATCCTCCTGCTTCAGTGACCTGTCTTCTCTCTTAACCCAGACCTGGCCCTCAGATAGCTGGGGTCTACACAAGCAGTTCGATCTACTAACGTCTCCTTTATTTGTATGTGGCCCTATAACCTATTCAGAGGGCTGAATCCTCACTGGTTAGATTTGAGACACCACGACAGAAGCCGGTGTGGTTCCATTACTTAACCTTTAAAGGTGCCTTTCCCCTTTTGACAGGGATTTTCTGTGCCAAACCAGGAAATCAGAGACATGCGGGGGTAACAGGGTCTGCTCTAGCAAGGATTAAGATGGGCTCCTGAAGCCATCTATGCCCAAGTAAATAAGCATCCAATAAACAGACAATATCTACAACAGAAAGGCATGACTCACTGAGTTCAAGTGACCTGCAACTCCTGAAAACCTACATGGCAAGGACAGACAATAAAGCCAGCTAGAGAATGAACATCCAATTCTCTTTTAGCAGCAAGCATATTGCAGTTCAATCATTCTTAAAGCCTGGCAAGTTTCCCCACATGCTGTTAACTTGGCAAGGAGGCACTGGGGTGAACTGAGCCATACCAAGAAACCTTGGCACTGAATGACGAGACCAAACACATCTACATACTATCTTTATGAGGAAACGTAGCCATGTCAGGAAAAAAACATTTGGTAGTCTGAAGGTCATGAAAATGCAGGTAGTAGGTGAGTAGACCAGAAGCACCACCCTCAAATATCCTAAAAGGAGAGACCTGTCAGGTGCATAGCAGCATGGGAAAGACGTAACCAGGAATGATGCCTCCTCACAGACAAATTATTTCTCAATTCCGTAACTACACAGACATGCAATCACATGCAATAATGGCCACCAGGGCAAGCATGTTTATATTTGCTAGGGAAAAAGAGTCAACAGAAGCTGTCTTGCCAGTAAATGAGACGTTCTAGAAAAGCAGAGAGTGTGGAGTCGAGACACGGATAGAGGACAGGGGCTGGAGAAATTGGAAGAGCAGGAGAGTGGAAGACAAAGGGGAAAAATCAAGAAACACAGTGAGTCGCAGAAGAGAAACCAAGGGGTCTCAGTGTCTCAGAGGAGCAAGTGACCAAGGACCAGTTACCGAATCCATTTTTCAGGTCTTTTAGTTAAAAAATTTTAACTTTTTATTAAATTACAGGCAAGGTCTCGCTATATTGCCAAAGTTGGTCTCGAACTCCTGGCCCTCGAGGGATGCTCCCACCTTAGCCTCCCAAAGTGCTGGAAACACAGGTATGAACCACCACGCCTGACCTTCAGTTCTAACGATAATAGTGTTACTGATGCACAAGACATTTACAGAATCCATAAAACCAAGGACTGAGTCTCTTTTATCTCTAGTCATTTTCTCATTACAATAGGTACAGCATATTTAACCAAATCACTACAATCATTACATAATTCTCACAGTGTATCTTCACAGTGACATTTCATATCTTAAAAAGCTTCATCAAACTGGCAAAGGTCATGAAAACTGGCAGAGCCACATTGGAAGATCCCGTCCAACTCTGCATATATGTCAATAACATCAGCATAGCCCAGGGTGTACAAAGATGGTCGGCAATTCAGGAAATTTCACCTGGAAGTGAAATTTCCCCATTCCCAACAAGAAACTCATATCACATGACTACCAACTGAAAGGTGTTCACTACCACATGCTTGGAAAAAGTATCTCCCCTGAGGACGCAGAGATAGAAAGTTTTGTCCTATGAATGCAAAACAGTTGATCCTGATGACCTACTGTCCTTCCCACACACAGCACAGGTGGGATTTCTCCTCCGGAAGAGTCTTTCTGGTGGCTGTGTCTAATTCTCCAAAAGTAGGCCATCTTTGCTGGGTAGAGCGTGTCTCAGCTGAACGGGTCGATGTTAGACTCTGGTTAGACGTCATGCCGAAGACAGAAGCTGTGGACACATGTCTTCGGCTGCTGTCTGGCCCTGCTGCAGGGCAGCTGTTGAAGGCTCCTGAACATGTACTACTCCTCTACGTGTAGCCACTTCCAAAGCCAGGCAACCGACTGTGCCTCAAAGGCCACCAGCAAATTTAGGGGGCCTTATCTTGCCATTTGGAGGTAGATGCGACAACGAGGCCACTGTGAGGGGAACCCGATGGAGAAGCTGGGTCGTATCCTTGCCAGGTCCAAGTACACTCATGTCCACACAGCAAGCTGGTCCCAGCTGCCTTTTGGAGATGCTGAGTTTGTCGTCACTGACATCACAATCCTCCTGCCGCCTCCCAGGGGATGAGCCGGCTGGCTGGCTCTAACCACACAAACACACACATTTACCACACTTGGCTCTCATAGACTGGAAGGACAGATGCTCTTCCTGAGCAAAGGGGCCGACCTGCAGAAAGGTTAGTTTTAAATCAAACACACCCTGGAAGGCAGAAGGAAGTCACTTCTGGGGAGGGGAGAGAGTGGAGGGCACGTGTCATCAGCCAAGATAATTGGGAACAATTCTATCGAGAAGATTCAACAGGCGTTCCTTTAAAAACATTCAAGGGAAGCATTCACAGGAAATGGCAGCATGTCTTTGTCTAATTTCTACATTTCTGATTAGAAAGCAGAGTCTATTTTAAATGATAGGGGAAAAAAAGAAGTCAAGAAATAGCACCCAAAAAAAACCCTAAAGAAAGGACAAAAAAGACAAGGGGAGAAGCCGCAGCAAATGAAGGGGTAAGCAATGATTCTGCAGCTGAGCTTTCGGGGTGTGCCAGTGTGAATTCCGACCGCCAGCGTGCAGGATCCCAGAGGCTGCAAACAAGCTCAGCATCAGCCTGGTGCCTGGGGAAGCAGGGAAAGGGCAGGGCCTCCACACGACAGAGAGGGCCTACTAAGTGCCAAGCACGGTGTCAGGTGCTTTACAACATCATCTCAACGAGCAAAATGCTAGCACTTCAAAACCACATGCAGCACTCAATGAATAACATGGCCAGAGGCTCTGAAAGACGCCCTGAATGCAGAGCTGTGTATGATCGTGGGACCAAGGTCTCCATGGCCCCTATTTTGATGTTGCACAAGCAGCACAGATCACAGGAATCTCATGAGTACTTGGGATAAAAAGTCATAGTGAGGATAAGGAAGACGCCAAGGAATCAGAGATCACCGCAGCTTTAGGAGACAGCAATGCATAAAAGGAAAGCTTGGAGCTGTGGGTGCAGGCAGTCCTGGAGATACACCCTAAAGACACTATGCCCCACCCGTAAGGCTCCGTCTCCCTGTCTATGAAATGGAGATGGTACACCTCCCACGTCTGAGAGGCCTGCTCTAGGTCACAATAAGACAAAGCGTGTAAAGCACTGAACGCAGTGGCTGGCACACAAGAAGTGCCTGGTAAACAGCCACGCTCTCACAAGGCCTGTGACATCTGCACGGAGCACAGTGCTATGTTGACTTGAGGTCGCTGCTAAAGCCCCTGCATCCTCCTCCGGTGCTTCTCCCCAGCAGCTTCCCTCGCAAAGCTGATGGACGCCACCCATGCCCCTCTCCCAGGCCTTCCCTACTGAGAGCTTTGGGGCTGCAGGGCCCTGAGCACAAGACAAGCATCACTTTCCAGATCTGGAACTACACTAGGAAAGGATTCGGAGAAGTTTCAAATATGTCTCGATCAAGGTCACACGCACGTGTGGACTAAGCAAGACGAACACGAAGCAGCAAGCACAGGGAATCTGAGGCAGCATCCCAGCAACAGGCCCCGGAGCACCAGCTGTGGTCTGGAGGGACCGGAGCGGTAGCCCTCCACACCTGCCATCCACAGCTACTCAAGTTCTCTAGGACTGGGAAAGGTAGGGAAGAAACTCCTTCAAGACTCCATTCTAGCCTTCCTGGAGCTCTGATAAGAGGGCATGCAATGGGTTAGACATAAAGGCATAAGGCTGGGTTGAGTGGTCATCAGGCACCTGGCCTGAAAGAGTTACTGTCACCTCAGCCACCTCCAATGCCCACAGATAACAAAGCACCATATTAGATCCTGAAGATATAAATTTGCTTAAGACATGCTCTCTGCATTCAACAGGCTGGTGTTCCGGTTGAGAAGGAGTTCACGGATCTTTCCTTCTTCCAGCCTTGGGTCAAACTGTAAGTTTCAACTATCATCTGACTTAGTTCAACTATGTTTCAGAGAGGTGGAGCCTCCATCCTACCAAGGAGTCCCTCGGCGCTTCAGATATGCCCATTCTGGCACTTAGCGAAGTGGATTTACACAAGTGCACACCTACTTTCCCACTGGACCAGAAATGTCAGTCCTCTTTTGGCAAAGGAGCTTTGATTATTTGGGGCTGGCTACTCGGGGCCATGGGTGGAGGTGGGAATACAGGCCATCTACAAATCTGGGAAGAAAGAATGCTGTAATCAATTAGTAATATCAGCCAGGAGCTCAGGAGGGGAACGCGGTGGCCATGCGGTTGTTAGCTTACCTGGAACTCTTTGATGGAGAAATTCTAGCTAATTCAGGGCTTCATTTCTAGAATCCCAACGCAAAGGGTGGTTTACAACAGATGCACAGTAAGTTTTTAAAAATAATGAATTTATAAAGCCAAATGTGGCAAACTTGAGTGTACAAGGACAAAATCTAGATTTAAAGTTAAAGGGCAGCCAGTCACAAGAGGGCACGCACTGCGATTCCACTTCTATGAGACATCCAAAATGGGCACACAGATTTGTGGTTGCCAGGGACTGCAGGGATGGGCAGAATGGGGGTGACAGCTAAAGGGTACGCGGTTCGTTTTTGAGGTGATGAAAATGTTCTAAAATTGACTGAGGTGACGGTGATATACACCTGTAAAAATACTAAAATCCACCAAAAGGTTGGTATAATTTAAAGGGATAAATTGCATGGCACACGTATTGTATCTCGATAATGCCGTCATCAAAAATAGAAAAATAAATGAAAAGGCTATATGATGGAAAATCAAATCGCAAAGGCCAGGAGGAGGTGCGTCCAGGGTGATCAGAGGGCTTCACACAGGGGGCAGATTTTGGGCTGGGTGTCACCAAAGAGGAGCACTTCAAGCAGCCAAGAGGAGGGGACAGTGCAGCAGAAGAAATGATGCCAGCCAGGGTTGAAGAGAACCTTACTGCAGGGAAGTGCGGTTGAGGCCAAGCACATGGCTTTGGCCTTGCAATAAGACTCATTCCCTTTAAGAGCCCATCTGATGCAACTGCTTTCAACAATTTCTAAATGTGTATTTCCTAAGAATTTATCTCAAGTTCAGCCTTCTCCCCTGAACTAGCTTTGTGCACCCAGCGGCCTGTTCAACATCTCCCCCTTAGTTATCCAAGCTGCGCAGAATAGCAGACCCCTGAGCTGCCCACGTCCCAATTCCTGGAACCTATGTATATGGCACTTTAAGTCACAAAAGGGCTTTACACATGTGATTACGTTAAGGACCTTGAGATGGGGAGATTAACCGGGATTGCTGAGATGGGCTCAATGTAAAAACGTGAATCCCTAAAATTAGAGGATTTTTCCAGGCCATGGTCAGAAAGGCACAGGAATATAGATGCAACGTTCCTGGCTCTGAAGATGAAGGAAGGGGCCACAAGCCAAGGAATGTGGGCAGGCTCTAGAAACTGGAAAAGCCAAGGACACAAATTATCTCCTAGGATCTCCACAAATAAATGAAGCCTGGGCAACAGCTGGATTTTAGCCACTGAGACCTGTGTCAGACTTCTTCTATAAGGTGATAAACTAGTGCTGTTTTAAATCAATAAGTCAATGATCATTTGTTACAGCTGTGACGAGAAAACACATCACCTAATGGCCATCTCAGACGTACTGTGTCTAAAACAGGTCTTTCCATTCACACCTTCAAAATATGATCCTCCTCATCTCAGTAAATAATAGCTTTGTTTTTCTAGTCACTTGACCAAAAGGCTTGGCACCATCCTTGACTTTAATTTCTTGCTTATGCACTGCTCCACATCACATTCATCAACTTCTGCAAATCACATCTAGAATCTGATTGTTTCTCACAACCTCTGCCACCCTGGCAGAGCCACCATCACCCCTCTCTCCTAATTACTGCAACAGCTTCCCAGTCTCCTGCTCTCCTCTTAGTCTGTGTCTCCTCACAGGAGCTGGACGGTGTCTTCAATCATAAAGCTGATCACATAACTCCTAAACTCAAAACCCTCCCCCTCTTGACTAAGACTAAATGTCAAAGTCCTGATGCTGCCCCACAAATCTCTTCTCTTTCGTTGACCACACTCCTCTCCTTGTTCAACCTGCTCACCCCTTCCAGCAACCTTCTGTTCTTGGGGCACGCAAAGGAGAGGCCTACCTCAGGGCCTTTGCACCTGCTGTTATCGGTCTTCTTCATCCAGTTCACTCACTTTACTCGGAATCTTTTTTTTTTTTTTTTTTGAGACAGAGTCTCGCTCCATTGTCCAGGCTAGAGTGCAATGGCTGAGTCTCGGCTCACTACAACCTTCCCCTCCTGGGCTCAAGTGATTCCCCTGCCTCAGCCTCCCAAGTAGCTGGGATTACAGGCACGTGCCACCACGCCAGGCTAACCTTTGTATTTTTAGTAGAGATGGGGTTTCACCATGTTGCCCAAGCTGGTCTTGAATTCCTAACCTCAAGTGATCTGCCCGTCTCATCCTCCCAAAGAGCTGGGATTATGGACGTGAGCCACCGTGCCAGCCTCACTCATCTTAACTCCAGTGTCCCCTTACCCGAGCAGCCTTTGACCATCTAGGCTGGCACCACGCCCTCTCCTGCTTGCTCCTTCCTCAGCTCCACTTTTCCTTCCAGCACTGATCACTCCCCACTGTATCATACAGGTGTTTATCATCTCTCCCCCTTGCAGAAAGTCAGCTCACAGGAAGCAGATCTGAAATGTTTTGCTCACTGCTGTACCTTTATCAACAGAAATAATATCTGACACTGACTTATTCGTTGCATAAGTAAAGGAAGTAAACAGCTGGTTTCCCCTGTGAGAAACTGCTGAAGATTCTGAGGAGGCTGGGTAATAGAACTCAGGCCCTCGGAGACGCATGGTTAAATAAGCAATGATATGATTGCACGCGGGGGTGATGGGACACCGAGAGCCGTTTCGGAAGACTCTGATCACAGTCCAATGGGAGGGGGACCCACAAACACTGGGGGTGGTAGTCACATGTTTTACATCCTTTCTTCTCCACTGGGTAAATACACATGGAAGGCTCCGTGTTAGGCACGGAGGAGGATTACAGAGAGGACAGGACATGGCCTAGGTCACTCCGGACGCTGCAGCCTTGCTGGGCAGACGGTAGTTGGGTTCTGGGTTCCTGTATGCGGAAGATCAAACAGCGAGTTATTGCAGGGGCCCCGTAACCACAGGGGAGGCAGGGAGCTGGCAGCAGGCAGGCAAGGAAGAGAGAGGAAGCGCGAGAGGCAGCGGGTGGAGCGAGAGGCAAAATGGACCAGTCACAGCTGTCTGCAGATCTAATTATTCTACCAGACACGGGCAATAGAAAAGAGCTAAGATGACTCCCATGGGCAGGCAGCACTCAGCTGGGAGAAGGGCTGTTCTCATCTCAGCTCCCCTCCTTTCGGCCCTGCGCACAATCGACCAAGGAGCTCAGCGGCCGCATCCTGCTTTTCCTGTTCTGTGCATCACCCTCCTACTCACTCAGGCTTGAGACCTGCAAGCTCCCGGACACCTCCCATCGAGCCCCACCTGGCCTGCCATCCCCTCCTTTCCTCGTCTTTGCTGCCACCACATCCTAGGCTTTGACCACATACATGCAGGGCCCTGGCAGCCTCCCAGCTCATCCTCTGCCCCAGACTCCTCCCCTTACACTGTCTGGCGCCACACCACCAGAATGTTCTTCCCCAAAGACCCACTGCTCTGTTCACAAGTCTTCAATCAGGCACATGTTCTCAGGATCTCCTGAGGGCTGTGTCAAAAAAATAAATAAATAAATAAGTCTTCAATTGCTTCCCACTTCAATTGCTTTCCCAGAGGAAAATGTCTACTCACTCAGCCACACTTTGGGCTTCCTGAATCTGACCCACACTTCCCCTCCCCTCCTAAACTTCCTCCAGCCTAGACTGGGGGTGGCACACTCACTTCTCACCCTGCTCTCTAGACTTACACTGTCTAAGCCAGTAGGTCTTAGTCACATTTAGCTGTTTAAAATAATTAAAACTAAATACAACTTAAAATTCTGTTCCTTAATGGCACCAGCCACATTCAGACTAGTGGCTACCATACTGGACAGCGTAGAAAGAAAACACTTTCATCACTGCAGCAAGTTTGATCAGACAGTGGTGCTCTGACTTCTGATGGCCTCCCAATCCATTTCTACGCCTTCCACTACTTGTTACCTATCCGTAAGGACAGCACTGGCGCCGTGATGCTGGCTCTAACAATCCAGGCAGGAGTAATCCCTCCCTCCTCTAAATCCCACGTCTTAAGTTTTACCGGGGTCACTTGAACATTACTGCCATGTCTATCTTTCCTTAACTTCTTGGTAATATAAAGTTCAATGAGAACAGATTGTTTTGAAAATCTAAAATTCCTGATGAAACACAAAAGAACAATTTTTTAAACACCTCCACCTCAAACACAAACTGATGAAGGAATAACGTCCTTTGGGTAGCCAACAGTAATAAAATGATTCTGTGCCTGAAAACGTAAAGGAATTCTACTACCTACCATTTGCTTCTATCATAAGCACTGGTACGTGCCAAGGCTAGAATTCTGGCTTTCTAGATCCACAGCTTAAATTATGACTGATTTATGCTTTGTGCTCGGTGATGGATTTCTTCTGATCTGCAGATGGTAAATGGCTTTATTCAGAAAGAAACACAGTGAGACTCAGGTCGATGGTACCACGTCAGTGACTCTTTCAGAATGGTACACTTGATGCCACTAATTGCTAGACTGCCTTGCTTTCCCCACAATTATGCAGTTACGGGCCTGAACTCCACAGTAGGGACAGAGGAAAAGACGTAAAGCACTGCGGGAATGCAGAGTAGCGGCAGGGGAGGGCTCTAACTTAGGTTTACTGTGCTCCCTGGACCTGGAGCAGCGGAATCACTGGGAACTGGGTAACAATTCAAGTCTAGGGCCACACTCCAGACCTATAGACACAGAAACTCTGGGGACGGGGCACAGACCAGTGTTTGTTTTGTTTGGGGTTTTCTTGTTTGTTCTTTCTTTTTGAGATGGAGTTTCGTTCCTGTTGTCCAGGCTAGAGTGCAATGGCACAATCTCGGCTCACCGCAACCTCTGCCTCCTGGGTTCAAGCAATTTGCAAGCCTGTAACCTCAGCCTCCCGAGTGGCTGGGGTTACAGGCATGCGCCCCCACATCCAGTTAATTTTGTACTTTTTAGTAGGGATGGGATTTCTCTATGTTGGTCGGGCTGGTCTTGAACTTCTGACCTCAAGTGATCCACCTGCCTTGGCCTCTCAAAGTGCTGGGATTACAGGCGTGAGCCACTGTGACCAGCCTGTTTATTCTTTTAATTGAAATACAATTATAACTTATACTTGGCACAATATACGAATCTTATTGTACAGTTCACTTTATATCCAACTTGTTTTGTTTTACCATTCAGGAGTATGAACGGTATTGACGTTATTGTACAAAAGATCTCTAGAACTTTTTCATCTAGTAAAGCAAACTCTATACCCACTGAACAGCAACTCCCTTTCCCCTCCTCCCTGCTCCCGCAGGCCCTACAGCAGATTTTGGTGCACACTAGCATTTGAGAAGCTCTGCTCTAACGATCCCTGGCCATGGGGACTGCAAGAACAGCGGAGAAAAGTAGCAGGCGTGATAGGGGCCTGGCTCCCAGGGAGGAACCGCGCAGACCGAGGGCTACCAGCCCCTAAACCCAATCCTAGGTGGCCCGTGAGGAGACGGCTCTGGGCTATCGGGGTCCAAACACAGACATATGGACAACTTTTCTCATAAACTTGTGTAGGCAAGTTGAAGAAAATTGTATTCCTCAGCATTAGACAAGGCGCCAGAAATTTCATTTGATGACCCCAAACAGATTCAGAAAGCTATCAACATTGATTGGATACGGGTGATTGTATTTTCATCAGTGGCCACACTGGGCAGTCATTCAACTCCAACACTGAATTTTAACCATTTTAATCATGTATGCTTCTCACCTGGAAATTTCCCACTAATATTCTCCAGTGGAAATTTCTGAAGCATACAATAACACAAAGGAAATAACCAGGGCATCGCAAACCACAGAACAATTTTGATTTACAAGTCATTAGAAGCAAGAGGCATTTACTGTTCTTTGCAAGCCAAAAGGGACTGCATCACGAATAATGGAAAAAGCAAAGTGCATTAAGAACTCTTCTGCAGATAATGTCATAATGTTCTCTCCAGGCCACACAGAAGGCACATTTACTGGGACTTTCCATGTGCCAGGCACGTATCAATACATACAGGGTAGCAGCCCAGCCTTTAAGGGACAAAGTCAAGCAAGCCCACCCCATTTTGCTATAAGAGGCAGTTTCTGGATTATCGTCTTCTGACCTTCAAAATTTTTAATGATTTGGTACCACAAGGAGATCAAGAGCTAGGAACATCAGAAACCACCAAAAGCTCAGTTTTTATTTGTTTTTTCCCCCCCTTAAAAACAGCTCTGGTATATGCCTATTCAGTCCTGATTTCTGTAAATATTAACAAACCAAGAAGAAAGCATCTGGCAGAAAACAGGCTCTAGCATTAAAAAAGAAATAAACCAAGAGCAAAACTACCACAGCCCTTAATTCCAGAATGAGGAGGCACCAATACTGCCCCATTATAAAGCTAGTCTCTCAATCCCACTCAATACCTTTTGGCCTGAACAGCAGGCATTTTCTGTTCTCTTTAATTTGCATATGTGTGTCCATTTTTCTACCCACAGTGACACCGGATATTCAAAGAAGGTTTCCCTGTACTTTTACTCAAATGTGAAATGGTACTCAGGATATAAGAGGGTAATTGCAGCAATTCATATTTTTTTCATATTATTCCACTGCCCTAAAACCCAAACGAGGCTCCCTATGTCCTCTGCTTTAAAAGCTGACACATTATCATGCTCTGCTTTGCCCTACTCTCAAATGCTTCATCCAGTGAAAACTTGCAGAGGAAATTCGCGAGCCAGCTGTAATCATCCTGGGGTAACGCAAACGGTATGGAGCAGCACATTAATCATCACAACGGCAGGATTCTTATAGTTAGCACAAAAAGAAGGTGAATTTTAAGGTCTAAGTGTGCTCAGGTAGGATCTACACTCCTTTAAATATTAAATTCTGGTTTTTGTTCCTATCACTCTGTTGCACAGAATTTCCATTTCTGTAGCATAAAATAGCTCGATGATGACTTTTCAAGCTAGGTTTTATGTCACGTTAGAGAATTTGTCAATCTAGAAATTTTGACAGAATTCTCTACTCCTGAACACATCTTCATCCTATTCATAAAACAGGATCATGAAACGCATCCTTCATGTGAGTTTCAAAAGTTTCAAAATAATGGTATGTGACACTGTATTTGAAATTAACATGCAACTGAATGTTTTATCATGCTATCCTCAATCCAATGTCTTTGAATTTCTTTAAAAAAGTTTTTCTGTCATTAAGTGTTTCATTTTTAAGGAATAAAAGTATTGTTTTTTTCAACTTGGCAAGTATCCTGCATAAAACTGCCTTAAAAACCAGTAACAGCAGACCCTGGATAGGGACGGAAGCTCCAAATTGGAACCTCCATGGAATTCATCTGTACATATTTTGATATTTATTTTCAAGCAAGAAGCAAGACCAGTAAGAAAGTGAGGGCGGGAAAACCACCTCTCCTCATGGTGTAGTTCTCTTAATAAGAGGACTGCTAGAGTCTTGCTAGATGATGTTTCCAGGAAGGGTGTGTGTGTGTGTGTGTGTGTGTGTGTGTGTGTGTGTGTGTGTGTGATCAGTTAGTGAACATTCCCATAGCTACTGTTCATCGCTACAAAACAGCCCATACGTAGAACCACCTGCTGGCTCATTCCTGGACAGCAACACATAAAATCATGGAGCGAATTTTAAACTAATGTGAACTTATGAAAGGATGTCAGGGGAATCTGACTCTCAAAACGATTCAAGCTAAGAGATCTTCATGAGAAAAAATTTTACAGTGGGGATGATAATCATGATTGTTGTTATTGCTTCTTACCTCCAAAATGCACCCAAATGGTGGAAAAATACTTGTACACATTATTAAAAATTCACTGGCTTGGTATATTAAAAGAATTCTTATAAAAGATTAATTAGGAAGTCCAATAACCCAATCGAAAAATATGCAAAGGCTATAAAGACAAAAGAAATATGAATGGCTAAGAAATGTGAAAATATGCTTAACTTCATTCATAATTATAAAAAAAGGAAATTAAAAACAAGATACCCCTTATCTCAAAAATAAACTGGAAATAAAATAAGAGCTTGACATTCATTCCTTAATGGTGACAGATAGGATTACAGCAACTCTCACACATTACTGAGTAAGTATACATTTCACTTAATCTTAGAGGGCAGTATGGTAACACTTAGCAAACTTTAAATTCCCACATTTGTTAACTGAATTTCATTTAAATTCCACTGCTAGAAAGTTTCTCTATATAAATTTGCATAAGCATACAAAATATGTGTAGAGGACAATTTATAATAGTGAAAAACTGGACAAACTAAATGTCTCTCCTGGGAGAGTCTAGTTAAATAAATTACTAAACAAAGTATAGTACATAACTCCATCAATCATTACATATTCACAGAATGGAATGGTTTTGTGGCTGTTCAGAAGAATGCAAACAATCTCTATACACTGACATGGGAAGATACCTAAGATACATTGTCAAATTGAAAATTAAAGAGCCACAGATTATTCATATTGTAATTCCACTGGTATAAAATATATATATATATATATATATATAATTGCTGTAAAAACTAATTTCCCATAAGAGACATACAGCAGCTCCTTCTGAGGAGGTGGCATCAAAAGGAAGGGTCTAATAGGAGGTTTTAAATGACTTCTGACTTCCTGTAGATTTCTATTGTATTTTAACACAATAATTCTGTTGTTCTACAATAACTTGTAAAAATCTTCCTCCTACTACTGCCAAAGCATGAATTGTGGAATCTGCAAAAAATGAGACATCATGCTTTCATGTCCGGCTTAATTCTGAGGCTCTTGAGAGGTACAGGGAGGAAGGGAGGGACGATGGCAGCGCAGCCTGGGAAAAGCAAGTTTGAAAAGGCTTCACTGCATAAAGCATGAGTCCACTGAGCTGAATGCTTTCCTCAAATGGAGCAACAGAGCAACTTGATTAATTTCTACCAGCCAGAGGTTAAGCCTAGTTTTATCTCCATGCCCCTATATCTAATTCTGTGAATGCCAGCCAACTTCCCTGCTGCTGTAGGTGGGAAAATGGCCCAAAGGTGGCTGGGCGTGATGGCTCATGCCTGTGATCTTAGCACTTTGGGAGGCCAAGGTAGGAGGACTGTCTGAGCTCAGGAGTTCAAGACCAGCCTGGACAACATGGCAAAACCCCACCTCTACCAAAAATACAAAAAATTAGCCAGGCATGGTGGTGGGTTCCTGTAATCCTAGCTATAGGGGAGGCTGAGGCATGGGAATCACTTGAACCTGGAGCCAAGATCGCACCACTGCACTCCAGGCTGCGCAACAGAGCAAGACTCTGTCTCAATTTAAAAAAAAAAAAAAAAAAGGCCCAAAGACTTCCAAGTCCTCGTACGTTACGTTACATGGCAACAGAAAATTAAGGTTGCAAATGAAATTGAGTTTGCTAATCGGCTGATCTTAAAACAGGGAGATTTTCCTAGATTACCTGCATGAGTTCCATGTAATCACAAGGGGCCTTACAAGGGGAAGACGGAGGCAGAATAGGGAACTGAGAGGGAAATGGGCCTACAGAAGCAGCGTCAATGAGGTGCAATGCTGTTGGCTCTGAAGATGGAGCAATGGGCCCAAGCCAAGGAATGCAGGCAGCCTCCAGAAGCTAGGAATGCCAAGGAAACAGATTCTACCCTAGAGCATCCAGAAAGCAACACAGCCCTGCTAACACCTTGAGTTTAGTCCACTGAGACCTGTGTGGGACTTCTAACCAATAGAACTGTAAGAGAATACATTTGTTGGGGGGAGGGGGTGTTAAAAAAAAGGAGAGAGAATACATTTGTGGTAATTTGTTCCAGCAGCACTAGGAAGCTAACATGACCTACTTATATTTCCTTTATTTCTGTATACAAACGCACAGACTTCCTCTGGTGCACAAACCTGGGGTGTGCTGTGAAAATCAGCTACCTGGGCTTCCCACCTGTGGATGCTCACTGATCAGGGACCACACCAGGTGATTTTGGGACTTCCTCAGAGAAAACCCAGACAAAACACCAGCAACAGAACTACCTTGATGATGATTAACTTAGCTCTATGTGGAGAAGTCATATTTGAATAAGTTACTAGCGGAAGTCCTTTGTAAACCATACGCCATTGACGGTCAATAATTTATATCCAGACTACTCCTTTGGAAGACAAAAGAGAAATGAATCTCACTTAGCCCAGAATAGCATGACAACACATGTTCTTAAGTGTTTCCCAACACATTTCATATCTACAAATAAAGATAAGCTAGGTCGGCCAAAGAACAATTCTAATAAGGACTTACTATTGAGTGCCAGGCATTGGGCTGGACACTGGAGATACAGGATCTCATATAGTGTTCACAGCATTTCCATTAGGAAACACCATTATTACAACCATTAATCATGCACGTGCTTACATTCTTACAGGGAATAACTGAAGGAGCTTGGGTTCAAAGTGCTTTGTCAGACTCCACAGCTGGGGCTCCAGAGAGGCATCATGCCAATCCCATCCCCCATCATGAAACAGCTTACAGAGACCAAAATGCTGAAGTGAAAAAAGCTTATTGACTTCATCCTCACCAACCTAGAAATGCAATAATTTAAAGGGCACCTCCCCAAAACAACCCTGGGACTTGGAAATTTTTAACTCACTTAACAGCAAATTATCAAAAACAGAATCTCTTGTTTTCACTATGATTTTGTATCTTATGTCCAAACAACTGATTGCTTCTTCAAGGAACTTGTATTCTCAGATGATAGAAACAAAAAGCTGGCTTTTGTGAGGCAGGGACTCTAGCTTATAAAGGCTTCTCATCAGCCCTAGTCAGTGACCGTCACGAACACCTGCTCCTCATGTCTGCAGGGCAGGAGAGTCCCCACTCATCTCTGAGAACCACTGATCCAGCAGAGCAGCATCTAAAATGGGCAAGGATTTTCCCACTGTGGGAATTTCTACATAATATTTCATTCTAAATAAAGGTTTTAGCACTACAAATTCATCATAATGGAATTTTTAATTAATTTATTTATTTTTTGAGACAGAGTCTCGCTCTGTTGCCAGGTGCCAGACTGGAGTGCAGTGGCGCGATCTCGGCTCCCCGCAACCTCTGCCTCCTGGGTTCAAGCAATTTTCCTGCCTCAGCCTCCAAAGTAGCTGGGCCTACAGGCGTGCGCCACCACACCCAGCTAATTTTTGTATTTTTAGTAGAGACGGGGTTTCACCATGTTGGCCAGGATGGTCTCAATCTCTTGACCTCGTGATCTGCCTGCCTCGGACTCCCAAAGTGCTGGGATTACAGGCGTGAGCCACCACACCCGGTCGGAATTTTTAAAAGGCAGGTAAACCTAAGTGTAAGTCCCTCTTGCTTCCATTTCTTTTCTCAATTCAATACATGAAATCAGTATCAATCAACTATAAGAAAAGTTCACATCCTTCAAAGGAGTAGTTTTCTCCTTGAATTACATCATATCTATATATATCTAAATATATAGATATTTAAAGTCAGAACTACAAGCTGGCTCTGTATTTTAGTACATAAGCTAGTAAAAAGAAGATATCTGGAATCTGAAACATTTTCCAAAAGATAATATCATTCATGGGGTTTCCAGAGTAAACTACAAAGCTATATTAAACTCATAATGTGAGCTAAATATATTTGCTGTAAATAAAGATTTGATCCTCTTACAATATTAATTTTTAAATAACAAAGTTATACATATTTCTTTTTTTCTTTTCTTTTCAAGAAAAGCAATTCTAATGACATGATCAAGAAAAATGTGAACGGAGATTTGGAGCAATCTAAAGAGCATTCCCATGGTTTGAAAGATTGACACACTGTTCTCAACTGCATTTAAGTTCATTTTCTAAAAAGTTACGGTTTCCTTCTCCTTAGCAAGGCTGGACGTCCACCACTCTTGTCATACTTTTTAGTAATGTGGTCATTTAATGGGACCACTAGGGCCAACAGAGAGAACCTTATGTGACATGAGGACAGTCCAGCGCAGGCCTAGCTGGCTTTGGATGGTGAATGACAGAGAAACAGGCAGAGATTGGGAGAGACGGGAACACACTGTCATCTGAGAGAGAGAAAGGACAGTGGTAACAGGGCACCACGTGACACCCGGCTACATGGGCACCTGATGGACTCCACTGTCCTGGCCCGGGCTGCTCCAGTATCTTTAGGGGTGAGGAAGGCCATGGTCCCAGGATGCCTGGGGACAGATGGACAGCCAAACAGCTGCTGGTACAGTACTGTCAAGTATTACAGAACAGCGATTTGAGCCCTACATCCGTAAGAACTAAAAAACACTGCCAGGACTTACAGGCAGTTCTATGGCTCACTCACTTGCTCTGTTTCTCACGCGCGCGCGCGCGCACACACACACACACACACACACACACACGGTCTTTCTCTCTCTACTGTCTCCCTAGTTGCTCACATGCGTCATCATTACCAAAAAAACTTTTAAATTTACAATTATTATTTTGCACACAGTAAGCCCCTGCAAAGCACAGAGCCATAAGCCATCTACAAAACTCAATTCGAAATACAAAAGGGATACAAGAACTCATCCATTCACTCAGCCAAAGCCCAAAGTAGATGTGAGAAATATTTTACTCTTTTCTTCCATAACATTCTTTCCCCAAGATCATAAATCTCTGCGCGTTGACTTTCTATCTTCAGAAAGTGAGCGTCATCAGGACTAGAAAATAAATCACTTTCAGGGTAGTCATTCATCTTGGGCAAATAAAAATATAAGCCAGGCAGATGGTGAAAAGCTCATTTATACTGGTATAATTTCATAGAACTAGGCTAGTGAGAAGGAAGCAGAGGGGAACTGTGAGATTTAGGGCCAGTTTAGAGGGTGAGGCTCAATACCCCCAATAACAAAATGCTAAAATTTTTCATCCATCGCTACAATCTCTTCAACTCTTCACCTCTGGTTCAGATCTGCCTTTTTTCCTTTGTGGCAACAGAAATGAATGGAAAAGAGAAAAGGGGAAGGAGGACGGAAAATTCAGACAAAACACTGCAGTGCCTAAAGCCCTTTTCATTCACCAGTTTCAAAGCGCCCAATCCTTTGAGTACTGCCGCAGGACAGGAGAGATTATACCGCTTGGTGCTGGGTTTTTTCATACGTCTCCAGCTCACAGTTGGCAAATCCAAGGTGGCTACCCCCCAGCATTCTGGCAGGCGTTGATGTCACAAAGCCTCACCAGCCGGGCAGGGAGGTGGGAGAAGGCAGGCAACATGGTGAACACTCCTAAGGCCGTTCTCGAAGACTCTCTCAGTACAGTGTCGAACCCCACTAAAAGCCCCAGCACATATCCTACTGGCCACAGAAAGGCATGATTTGGGACCTTCCACTACACTCCTCTCCTCTCTTATAAAAGCAACACCCGGCCAGGCGTGGTGGCTCACGCCTGTAATCCCAACACTTTGCAAGGCCAAGGCGGGTGGATCACAAAGTCAGGAGTTTGAGACCAGCCTGGCCAAAATGGCAAAACCCCGTCTCTACTAAAAGTACAAAAATTAGTCGAGTGTGGTGGCACACGCCTGTAATCTCAGCTACTTGGGAGGCTGAGGCAGGAGAATCGCTTGAACCTGGGAGGCGGAGGTTTGCAGCGAGCCAAGATTGCACCACTGCACTTCAGCCTGGGCAACAGAGCAAGACTCCATCTTAAATAAATAAAAGAAAAATAAAAGCAACACCCAGCCAAGAAGCAAAACCTTATTGTTGCCCACCAAAAAGGAGGAGACGAAGAGAAAAGCAATGGAGGAAAGAAAAACTTCTTGAAAAACAAGCATAAACCGAAATTAATCCCCTAAAATACACAGAAAAATATACTATCATGCCTTGCACTCAGAGAGCTCATGAAACTGTCAGAAACCAAGTCCAACAAGTTTTTTTTAAATGTGTGCAGGGCTTAGGTTTGTGTGTGATGATTACATTGTGACTTGCTAAGAACCAGAAGAAAGAGAGCAAAAAGATGCTATTTTGCAAGGCAGACAGCAGCTCCTAACCATAGGAGGCAGTATAGCCTAACAGAGAACCACAGAAGCACATCTTTAAATTCCATGTCATCCCACACATGGTCATCTCTACTGCTGCAGGCCACAGGTAGACCCACAGCCACACAGCACCAGGACCTACACAGTTTTAGGGTACTAACCTTGGAAACATCACTTGGCTAAGAGACAGGTGGCTCGCACCTGTTCTAATCTTGCTTCTAATCTCCAGTTACACAGAACAATTATAACATTATGAAACATGTACAGAGCTAATAAACTGGGTTATGAAAATCTGCTAAACTAAGGAAAGGCTCCATTCAATGCCCACTGTATAATAGGAGCTCAATTAATATCTGCTGAGTGAATAAAATTATTGCATAGATGAATAATCACCGTCTTACTCTACCGGAACACAGAACAAATGAATGAGGAAGCAGGAAATTTTTAAGCATAACAACAGTCTGGGCTGGGAACGGTGGCTCACACTTGTAATCCCAGCACTCTGGGAGGCTGCGGCAGGCGGATCACGAGGTCAGGAGTTCAACCAATATGGTGAGACCCTCTCTCTACTAAAAATACAAAAATTAGCCAGGCGTGGTGGTACGTGACTGTAGTCCCAGCTACTCAGGAGGCTGAGGCAGAAGAATTGCTCAAACCCGGGAGGTGGAGGCTGCAGTGAGCCGAGATCGCACCACTGCACTCCAGTCTGGGCGACAAAGCGAGACTCCATCTCAAAAAAATAAATAAAAAGAACCGTCTGACTGTTTCTGATTTTTCGTGAGTCCTGAGGGTCTGATGGCTAGGAGGCATATCTTCTACATTTGCCTGAAGGATGAATTACTTTCCCTCCAGACCAACAACAGCCAGAAGAGATTAAAAAAACATCTGGGTGATCAAATCATTGCTCATTCCTTTAGTGTCAGGATCTAAATGGAATGTCTTTGGCAGCCCTTCTAAAAGGTTATCATCAGAATTCTATCCCATGTGCAGGGACCCTCTCATACAGAAAAATAATTCCACATATAACTACAACCATTTAGCACCTATTAGATACCTGATCAAGGCCACTGGTGAGGAATAGACCAATTAATAGAAGGATCTTCTGCCTGGAGAGCTCCAGGACCCTGGCCATTGTGGAATCTTTCAGCATAGCAGCCTATGTAAGTCAAATGCCACTCAACAGGTTAAACTTACTTCTACTGGAACTCCCGGAAGCCACAGGGAAGAGCACAGAACAGAAATGAGAACAAGGGGGAAAGCACGCCTGCGGTCACGGACACTGCCAACAAACCTCATCGTTGACATTCATTCATTCAACACTTGGAGTATCTACTACGTGCACTGTACTTTCCTAAATACTCTGGAGTTTCCAGAGAAGAATCACACGTGGTGTCTTCCCTCAAAGAATTAGGTCTATGAGATGAAACAGCCAAGTTAGAAAAGCCTTGTGGGGCTGCATGAAGAAAGCCTACTTGGGGAAGATCAGGGGTATAGAAGACACAATCTATTACTACCCAAAAGCCAATACCCTCTTTTCCCTTGCTGACAAAAACCCAATTCTGGTCTCTCTAGGATCTGAGGTCCCTTTGATCTCAGGTAAGGCACACTCCACAGCTGGGGAGGGTGACTCGTGAAACCAGTGACCAGATATGGGTCTTGGAGTGGGTGTGTGATCTAGCTCTGGCTATGAGATAATAAGGGGAGTGTACTAAGGGGCTTCCCTTCCCAAATAAAAAGTGTCTTTTTTTTCTTTTTTTTTTTGAGATGGAATCTCACTCTGTTGCCAGGCTGGAGTGCAGTAGAGTGGCGTGATCTCGGCTCACCACAACCTCTGCCTCCTGGGTTCAAGCCATTCTCCTGCCCCAGCCTCCTGGGTTCAAGCCATTCTCCTGCCTCAGCCTCCTGAGTAGCTGGGACCACAGGCACCGGCCATCACACCCAGCTAATTTTTGTGTTATTAGTAGAGACGGGATTTCACCATGTTGGCCAGGATGGTCTCCATCTCCTGACCTTGTGATCTGCCCACCTCGGCCTCCCCAAGTGCTGGGATTATGGTTGTGAGCCACCATGCCCGGCCTCGAAAAGTGTCTTCAGAAGAGCTCCCATCCTTCCTTCTAAAGGTTATGTTGTGAGGATGCAATATTTGGGACTACAGCTATGATGCCACCACCCTGGAATAACAAGCACAAGGATAAACAGAAGGAGGGATGGAAGAAACTTGTATCTTTGAGGCCATCATGAGTTGGTGCACCAGACCAGGAACCACCTACTCCCAGAATTCTTTTGTGCAAAAATTTATTACTATTATTCTTTCTGAGATAGGATGTCACTCTGTCACCCAGGTTTGAATGCAGTGATGTGATCACAGCTCACTGCAGCCTCAACCTCCCAGGCTCAAGCAATCCTCCCACTTCAGCCTCCCCAGTAGCTGGGACTGTAGGCATGTACCCTCATAGCCTGGCTAATTTTTATATTTTTTTGTAGAGACAGGGTCTGTGTTGTCCAGGTTGGTCGTGAAATCCTGGCCTCAAGTGATCCTCCCGCTTTGACCTCCTAAAATGCTGGGACTACAGGCATGAGCCACCATGCCCAGGCTCAAATTTATTACTGTTTGAGCTATTAATTGTAGGGTTTGCTGTTATCTGCATCTTAAGGAATCCTACCCAGTACAGGAGCTGGTGTAGCATGAAGGAAAGAGCACTGGCTTGTGAGAAACAAAGTCTAGTATCAATTTTGTGTCAAACTAAGTTGTGTGACACGTGGCAAGTTCAACAACCACTCCAGTTTGGGGAGCGGCCATTTGACTTTTAAAGCCTTTTCTAAGATTTAGTGAATCAATCATGAGTCAAAGGAAAAAAAAAAAGTCTATTCTACAGATTTTCTTGGAAGGAGATGTAGTCTGTTTGATGATGAGAGATGAGGAGTGGAGTGGGGAAGGATAATCCTATCACCCACAAAATTTACTTGTAACAAACTTTAAACTTGATCAGTGATATTTCCTCTGCTGCAAGCATTTGGAATTAAACTCTGTGAGCTTATCACAGGATTCAGTAAAGTGACTTTCAATCACTATAAGCCAGTAATAGCTGCCTCACTCCTGAAACTGTTGACCACAAATAAATATGTGCCACATGTTTCAAAAAAACTTATAGGATTGAAACTTTAAAAAAATTATTTGAAGGATCAAAACAACATATTAACCTTGCTCATCTCTAAAAATTACCACCATCCCACACCTGATACATCTTCAACCAACATCTTCCTATACATTTAGGTATCGTGGGGACGAAAAATTAAAAAATGATAAAAGTGTGTTGAGGGGTGTGTGCTGGCCAGCCTTCAAGCTGAACATCAGAGGATTTCAAATTGACAGCTTTATGTGTTGTCAAGTAGTTCCAAAGTTCAGTGCCAAAATGACGATTCAACCAGGACGCTGAAAATTCCTGATGCGGAAGTCAGATAAATCTTTTATATCACTCTCCTCCTTTTATTCTTAAAACAATTTTTCTTCCTTTGGGAAGGGAAGATTAGGACAGATTTACTTGAAAATTCAATTACGCAATTTTTTAACCAAAGTCCACTTAGCTAACTCATATGCTGATACAGCACCAAGCACATAGAGATACTATAAGTTTTTCTATACTTCCCAGATTTGTGGGGTACAGGGTATGTGGTCTCTTGATAGCACTGTTACCACTGTAATCCAGACAACTAACGAGGCAAAGCTGCTAACTGGGACAGTCAACACGGGTTGACAGAAGTTGATGGTTTGCCCTTGAGGAACAGGCTTAGAAACCCTCTGTTTACGGTCTCCAGGGGCAGGGCTGACAGTCCTGATTGTCCTAAGGCCAGGGGCAGGTATCTGGGCACCAGATATTTACCTCAAATAATTAACACAACATTATTTTTCATTGCTCCCCCTTTCCACCTTACCCATAAAAAACATAAGCAAGTTTTTAAAGTTTACCAAATGCTCTTCAACTAGTGAATGGATAAAGAAACTGCAGATCCCACGGATACTATTCCATGCAAAAGGAATGCGTTAGTATGATTCACGTAACATGGATGAATCTCAAATGCATGACGCTGTGTGAAAGAAGCCCTACTCAAAAGGCTATATCCTGCATTTATATGACATTCCGGGAAAGACAAAACTATAGGGACAGATACTAGATCAGTGGTTGCCAAGGGCTGGGGGCAGATTTGACCATAAAGGGACATGAGAGAATTCAGGGCAACAGAACTGTTCTATACAGGTTGTGTATTCCTCACCTGAAATGCCTGGAAGCAGAAATGTTTTGGATTTTGAATTTTCTTCAATGGATTTTCTTCAACATACCACTTGGGCATCCCAAATCCAAAAATCTGAAATCCAAAATACTCCAAGGAGCATTTCCTTTGAGTGTCATGTCAGCCTTTAAAAAGTTTCGGATTTGAGGGCATTTTAGATTATTTAAATGTAGGATTAGGGATACTACTTTGATTCGTTAAAACTAAGAACCTTGCATTTCAAAATGGTGAATTATGTTGTTTGTGAATTACGCCTCAATAAGCCTGAGTTTTAAGAAAACAGTTAAGGTTCTGTCGCTCAGATATGTCCTCTGGAAGGTAGGTGTGCATGGTCACGTGTGAGCTCTGTCATTCAGGATGGGTCTCCTCATCGCCCTGGGCTCTCCTGTGCCCAGAGCCCAACCAGACACAGGAGTGCAGAAAACAGAAACCACTCCAGGTGTTGCAGTCAGAAAGGAATTTGATATGGGAGTTAGCTGCCTGTAAAACTATTAAGAAGACTGGAGGAGCAGACATCGGGAACCCCTTAGATTTTTTTTTTTTTTTTTTTTTTTTTTTTTTAGACAGAGTTTCACTCTTGTTGCCTAGGCTGGGGTACAATGGCATGATCTCAGCTCACTGCAACTTCTGCCTCCTGGGTTCAAGTGATTCTCCGGCCGCAACCTCCCAAGTACCTGGGATTATCGGCATGCGCCACCACACCTGGCTAATTTTGTATTTTTAGTAGATACGGCGTTTCACCATGTTGGTCAGGCTGGTCTCGAACTCCTGACTTCAGGTGATCCACCTGCCTTGGCCTCCCAAAGTGCTGGGATTACAGGCGGGAGCCACTGCACCCAGCCTAGACTTTTAAATTCAAGGTCACAACATTGTAGGTGGCTGTGATTCAGAGGCCAAGAAGCTGCTGCTGTTGTCGCAACAGATTCCCACGCCCAGGGAGGTGAGACTAAGGCCCAGAACGATGAGCGTGGCCACCACAACTGCCTTTAAACACTCCGACCTCCATGCCACTGCCTGCCAGCAGCACAAGCAGGAGGAACTTGGTCTTCCAAATCTCAACAAATGCATCTCATTGTTATGTGTTCAGGAATCAGACTGTAAGAAAGTCTGGGACATGCAGCTGTTAGGTTTCCAATCTCTCCAACCAAGGAAGCGGAAAGAACGTCAAGAGAGCTTGGTCCGCAGTATCCACTCCAGTCACAGTCCTTCCTGTCCTAAAGCAATGCATGACGAAGCGGCACGCTGGAAACCTTTCTCCATCTAGCCTTACATTTCAGATGGTGCTGGAGAGTTGAAAAATTGTTCTACTAATAGGTAAAACCAAGATCCTACCTCATTTCATTATGGAAGAATATTTCATTTTCACATTTAGTTAGCTCTTGCCCCAGCAGAATAAGATTTTAAGCCACATTTTACAACAGAGCCCACCACAGCTCTCTAACTCATGTAGTAAATACATACTGCTCTTTGAGCCTTCATTCTGCTGGGAATTAAACAGACTAAGCTTCAAAATGCATTCTTGTTTCAGATGTAGGTTATTTTATGGGAAGCCAGAACCAGCAGAGGGCAGGTACCTTTGGTATCCTGCTTACCCCGCCAAAGACCTGATATACTCTAAACACTAAACCAGAAGACAATAGTTAATTTAACTAAAAAAAAGTTTCGGATTTGAGGGCATTTCAGATTTCGAATGTAGGATTAGGGATGCTACTAATAGTGTCCCTAATAAGGACCACAATAACCACACTTCTGAAAGTTACCTTCCCAATGACCACTCACACAACTAACTATATTCTCTAGATGAAAAGGATTAAGGACCTGCTCCTAAGGCATTCTTGGCCTTTACGAATTTCACTTCATTCTATGTAGCGTTATTCCTCCACGTTGTACAGAAAGGAGGCAATAGCAACATTTTTTTTTTTCTGAAGAAAAACTATTGTGTGGATGTCACTATTTCTTTAACTATTAAGACAAAAAATGTGACAAAGCGCAATGGCCTAAGAACAAAAACAGTGTCCAAGCTATACTAGCTGTTTGGGTTTTGAAAATCATCTGCCAGAGAACTCACTGGAAAAAATGAGGGGAGGCTTTGCAAAAGAATTCTAATTTGCCCGTCTCTGAAAACCACCAAAACACCAACCTGCCCCATAAAGTTCTCACTGCTACAAGGGATCAAACAAAATCTTATCTTGCTCTAATTTTAATTCCAAACAATTAAGGGCAAAATGACAACTAGAAATTAATGACTGTCCCTAACTTAACGAAAAAAGCTCTGGCCAGTTCTTCTTCTTCAGGATATATTTTTTCTAAGTTGAACTTGGGAGTTACTTATTTATTTATTTTTGAGACACAGTCTAACTCTGTCACCCAGGCTGGAGTGCAATGGCACAATCTTGGCTCACTGCAACCTCCTTCTCCCGGGTTCAAGTGATTCTCCTGCCTCAGCCTCCTGAGAAGCTGGGATTACAGGTGTATGCTACCACACCCGGCTAATTTTTGTATCTTTAGTAGAAACAGGGTTTCACCACGTTGGGTAGGCTGGTCTCAAACTCTTGACCTCATGATCCGCCTGCCTCGGCCTCCAAAAGTACTGAGATTACAGGCATGAGCCACCACGCTCAGCCAGGAATGAGTTATTTCTTACAGACAATCATATACTATATTTTTGCCAATGCTACTGACTGGTAAGGCAAAGTGGGCAACAGTTTTGTGTAAAAACAACAGACCTGGCCTCAAACCTTGGGGTCAGAGGGAGCACCTATCAGAAAAACACTAAGAGGATTTACAAAGTCAGAAATAGCACAAGCCCTAATAAGTAAGTTAATTACGTGATAGCCCCAGTTAGGTTTTGCCCAAGAATGCTCCTAGAAGGAAGGAACCAAAAAATGATTACTAAAGTTCTAATAACTCACTTCTCTACTGCTTACACAGTCGCCAACTTACCTTCTAATTCACCTACACGTCAGCTGCAAGTGTTTCTTGACCCTGAAGCTCTTTGTACCTCCAGGGTAAATGGCTTTCAAAAATCCACAGCCACTATTCACTTCAGACCCTGCTGACACCCCTTAAAGGTGCCAATGACATTATTTGTAGGCAGGCTAATCTGACTTTATAAGAGCTATGCTACTAAATCACTGTCAAAGAATATAATCCTATGCTGCTTGGAGAAAAATTTCCATTGATAACCAAGACCATTTGATCAAAGAGGCTGCCTTGGGGCTTTCAACCTTATCAAATAGATCTTGCGAGTGTTCTACAATTTTCAGGCTAAAACGATTTCAATTGAAATTAAGAACAACCTCTAACTCGTGGTTAAAGGAGGCCTCCGCCCCGGTCAAGAGACTATGTCAAGACTGTATCATGTGCATCAAAAGAAAAAGTAAACCAGAAATGGACTCAGGACACAAAATAAAATTGACACGAGTAAACACTGCATTTGACTACCCTTCAGCTGCCACTTAGAGGCAGAGTTAGGAGAGTCAAGCTGAGGGCAGATGACAGAGTCCATGCAGCCTGCTGGAGCCTGGCTGGTCATCAGGATCTGCAAGGACCGCTTCTCCTGGCGAGGCAGCGCATAGCCTCTGCGCCCTGAACCTGGGCTGCGGCACAGTGCCCCAAAGGAGTCTTGGCCATGGCCCCACAGATCCTGGCCTGGCTCAGGAGCATGCAGAAGCCGAGCATGTGAGGCAAGAGCTTGTATCAGCAGGAACCACACGAAGAAGCCATTATCCAGGGGAGTGACATGATATATTGTAACTGCTCCCACCATGTCAATAGTCATCGTTTTAATGGATCTGTTAGAATTTCTCCCACTTGAAGTTAAAATGACTCCCATTTCAATGAAAATAGGAGAGTCTTCATTCATAGGATCACAATTCACCCAAAGCAGCTGCCAGACACAAGAACGAGAGAGGTGCCAGGCATGCACATAGCTGATTTTGTCTCTCCAGGCAATTCTTCCCTTTTTTAATTTGTCTCCTCTTAAAAGAAAGAGATGAGCAAGTTACAAATATAATTACTCTATTTCTGAACAAGCGATAACACAGGCCATGAACGCACAGAGAGGAATGCACGCTTACCTCTGGCTCTGGCTGTGAGGTTTGTTCATCTTCAGTGGAGTTTGGTAAAATTGCCCAGGTTATGTTGGCACTGGCTGATGGCAAAGAGCCAAGTGTCCCATTTTTCAGCTGCTCTGTGGAATGTGACTTGGGCCCGTGCCATCCCAGGATGTTTTCTGAAATAAAGACCTAGAATGATGCCAAGTATTTTCCAAATTAAACATTTATAGCTCATGAAATATTCGTACTCACTGTAGGAAGAGTTGAACTTGGGAGTGATTTATTTATTTTTGAGACAGAGTCTCGCTCTGTCATCCAGGCTGGAGTGAAAAGGGCACGGCGGGCTTATTATGAATGAAGTACCAAGAGCAGGTTCTGACCGTCTGTTTATGAGCTAGTTTCTGTATAATATCAAGCCCAGAATTATCACAGGCTGTTTCACTTCCCAACAGGGGACAAAAACAATTGCTATTTACCAAAGTCAAATAAGGGCATTTCTCTTGTGTTTTTTGTTTTTTTTTTTTGTTGTTGTTGTTGTTGTTTTTGTTGGTAACTTTTAAAAATATTTCTAAATACTTACAATAAAAAGTCAGATTCTGCTGGGCCCAGTGGCTCACACCTGTAATCCCAGCATTTGGGAGGCTGAGGCGGGCGGATCATGAGGTCAGGAGATCAAGACCATCCTGGCCAACATGGTGGAATTCCATCTCTACTAAAATACAAAAATTTAGCTGGGCATAGTGGTGCACACCTGTAATCCCACTTAATTGGGAGGCTGAGGCAGGGGAATTGCTTGAATCCAGGAGGCAGAGGTTGCAGTGAGCCGAGATCATGCCACTGCACTCCAGCCTGGTGACAGAGCAAGACTTCATCTCAAAAAAAAAAAAAAAAAAAAGTCAGTCTATCAAAAATAGGCTGCTCAAAATGTGGTTTGAATTCCAAGTGACACAATGGCCATGGCTCAGAAAAGATGCCTGCAGTGTGAGCACACGATGCCACCCCTACCCTCAGATGTGGCTTGGTGTGGCGGATGTCAGGAAGCCCTATCACCAAGGACACAGGTACTCATTCCATTCTAGCAAGAAACACTTTCACAAATACCAATCTGGCAAACTAAAAACCATTTTTTCAATCCTCCACCAATTCCTGGGGGGCGGGGGAGACTTTAATATATTTTTTAAAGGTCATATATTATTATAGAATATTTTAAACACCTGCTAATAGAAACAGGAGTAACCAGAGGTGGATTTCTTTACCCCATAGCAATTCTACCACTAGAATAAATAGGACTCAGTTGGGCACAGTGGCTCATGCCGGTAATCCCAGCACTTTGGGAGGCTGAGGAAGGAGGATCGCTTGAGCCTAGGAGTTGGAGATCAACCCAAGCAAAAAGGCAAAACCCTAGATCTACAAAAAATATAAAAATTAACCAGTAGTCTCAGCTGCTCAGGAAGCTGGGGTGGGAGGATCCATTGAGCCCAGGAGGTCAGGGCTGCAGTGAGCTGAAGTCATGCCACTGCACTCCAGTCTGGGTGACAATATGAAACCTCTCCAAAACAGGTAACAGAAAATGATAAGTCTCAAGCTCAGCTGACTGACACCCTGGAGATTCTGTTCTAAGTCTAAGAGCAAGAATAAATGATAAAGAAAAATCAGCCTAAAGTAGAGAAAGACTCATGGACTAAAATTCAACATTTCAGGGTCTCAGATGCTCCATCCATAAAGCAATACTATGTGTCAGCCCTTTCTTTAGAATTACTCAAAGCAAAGTCTACAGGTATTCCAAACTTTCCTGAGGTATTCCCAGGGGAATCTTGTTGACAGAGGCAGATGAAGAGGCTGTGTCTGTGCGGTGCTTATAGGCATGTGTGTTGCTGTGTGCAGTATTATCCAACGCAAGTGTATTTTTATGCAAAAATCTTTATTTTTTCATGTCAAGTGTTAGGTCACATAACTCTGCTGTTAAAAGCCTCAAGTGGGCCAGTCACGGTGGCTTACACCTGTAATTCCAGCACTTAGGAAGGGCAAGGCAGATGAGTCGCTTGAGCCCAGGAGCGTGAGACTGGCCTGGGCAACATGGCAAAACCTTGTCTCTACGGAAAATACAAAAATTAGCTGGGCAGGATGACATGCACCTATAGCCCCAGCTGTTCGAGAGGCTAAAGAGGTAGGACTGATTGAGACCAGGAGGTCGAGGCTACAGTGAGCCATGATTGCACCACTGTCCTCCAGCCTGTGTGACAATGTGAGACCCTGCTTCAAAATAAATAAATTAACAAAGGCCCCAAGTGGCTTCTCATTGCAATTGGAACAAAATCTAAGCTGCCTGGCTTTGTTCTATGGCCTGTCCAGCCTCATTTTGTTCTGTTCTCCCCGTTGCTCAGTATACGTAAGTCACATCAGTATTTTTTCCATTTCTCAAATGAGCCAAGTTCAAGACAGTGTTAGAATGTTTGTGCATGCTGTTCCTTCTTCCCAGAGGGCTGGTCCTCTGGTCCTTCTACATCGGGGAGGAGGTCTCTTGTGTAGATACGGGAGTCAGCTAAAATATCGCTTGCTCAGAGAGGCCTTCTGGGACCTCCCTGGCCAAAATAGTACCCGAAAGGCACTGTCTGTCATACCACCATTTGCCATGTTCGGACCTGGCACTAACTGAATTCATTAGCTCAGTCATTTACTTATCTACTGTCTTTCCTCGCTGGAATGTCGGCTCCTTGAGGACAAGAACAATACGGCCCTTGCTCACAGCTGTGTCCCCAGAACCTCAAACATGGTCTAGCAAAGACTGCACACTCAGTATGAATGTGCTGAATAAATCAGAGACAGAAAACATTAAGAAGAGTGCATATCACAGCCTCCTAAAAATTAAAAAATTTTAAAATGGCCAAAAGAAAGCGAATAGAATGGTGGTTGCCAGGGGCTGGGGAGTGGATGGGAGGGAATGGGGTTAGTGTTTGAGCTCCAGTTTTGCAAGATGACAAGAGCTTTGGAGGCTGGTTGTACAACAATGTGAATGTAAGTAGCACTACTGAGATGTACAAATAAAAATGATCAAGAGGGTGCATTGTACGTTATGTGTATATAACTCTAATTTTTTTTAATGGCAAAAAAAGCATCCATATAGCAGCACTTCATGTCAGTTTTCAAAAGGCAAAAACTCATAACACTAAAAGCAAAGGCTAAAGATGCACTAACACCAGAACTTGAGAGAAATGTCCACAAATAATAAAGCAGATGGAGCTGCACTAAGAAAACCTACCCCGGATTCAAGACACTAGAATCTGCTCTAAGAGACATGGACAGATAGCTCTTGCCTTTCCTGCTGACCAATTCCTGCCTCAGAAAACTTCAAATTGGATTCAGATCTAAAACACAAAGCAGTTGTTCCATAAATATAGGAGTACTATTTTAAAAAAAATTATTACACAAGCAGTAAACATCCTGTAGAACAGTTAGGAAATCTTTTAAAAGACAAAGAAGTTTGGGCAACATAGTGAGACCCTGTATCAACAAAAAATTAACAAACTAGCCAGGCATGGCGGTACATGCCTGTAGTCCCAGCTACTTGGAAAGCTGAGCTGGGAAGATCACATGAGCCCAGGAGTTTGAGGCTGCAGTAAGCCATGATCACCCCGCTGCACTCCTGCCTCGGCAACACACTAAGACCCTGTCTTTAAACAAACACTAGGGGAAAGAAGAGAGATCTGCTTGCCTAGGCAATCAGGACAATGTTCCTGCCATTCCTCCCATACCTCAATTCTGTCTCTCCCTTCCCTCTATCCCAACATTACCCAGATATGGCAATCCAGGGCACAACAGGGCAAGAAGTAGAATCTGAACTGGCAGAGGTACACTGTATCCTGACATAGACAAAGACCAGGACAGGGCAAGGAAAGGTTGCAATGCATGCTGGGGAACACTGCTTTGTGTGTACCCTACGGATTCAGAATATCAAAGAGCCAGTGCACGAGAGAGACGCCCAACTCATTTTAAAAAAATGATCATGGACTGGGTGCAGTGGCTCACGCCTGTAATCCCAACATTTTGGGAGGCCAAGGAAGACCTGTGCTCACTTCAACAGCACATATATTAAAAAATAGGAGTTTGAGACCAGCCTAGCCAACATGGTGAAACCCCATCTCTACTAAAAATACAAAAATTAGCCAGGGATGGTGGCACACACCTGTAATACCAGCTACTCAGGAGGCTGAAACCCGAGAATTGCCTGAACCAGGGTGGTGGAAGTTGCAGTGAGCCAAGATTGCACCACTGCACTCCAGCCTGGGTGACAGAGGGAGACTCCATCTCAAAAACAAACAAACAAAAAAGATAATAGAGAAAACGCACAACAGAGATCCCAGAGATAAAGGATCCATGTCCCTGAAGGAGAGAGATCAGATCAGCGGATAGACAAAAATGTAAGTACAGATACATGTCCTGGGCTACACAGAGAGCTGTGGGGGCTGCCGAAAGGAGCCACCACATTCCAGCAAAATCAATGGGAAGAAATGCACATTTAGATGCAGCTTGGCAATACTTTCTTAGGCTTGTTATTACTGACATTCCAAACACAAAAGTAGACAGAATAGTATAATGAATCCCTAGTTTATGAAGTTTGGCAACATTTTTGAATAACAAAAATCAAGAGAAAAATTTTCCAATCACAGAAGCAGAAAAATTAGACCTGCCTTAAAGGGGAAAAAAAATCAGTCTTGAATTTTGTGACAAAACTAAATGCAAAAAGATGAATAGGCAAACAGAAGAATGCAAATAGAAACTGACAGATTTGGAGTAGGCTGGGGAGCTGGGGGATAGCACTCATCCCCAGCCAAAATGTCTTTCCCCTGGTAAGAATGGCCAACATTTATTGAGCTCTTGCTAGGTGCCAAGTACCGTTGTACATACTATCTATCCATTGCCTCATCTAATCCTAACGGTGACCCATGAGGCACGTACATATTACTATAGTGCCTACTTGACAGATGAAGAAACAGGGGCAGTAAGAACCAGTCAGAGGTAGAATCCAGATTAAAACCCATGCAGCCAAGCTCCACAGCCCAAACTCTTACACCATGTGCCCTCTCAGCAGCACTGCAGACACTCAGAAAGGACTCTACCTTCTTGCAGGAAAAACGACTTGAAAACATTTACCAATGTATGCATAAAAGAAAGAATTAAGAACTCAAGAAAATGGGGAAGTCATATATAAAAAATAAAAAATAAAAAAAAACTGGTGGTAAGCAATGAAACTCGGTTAAACAGAGCTGAGCAGGGCTGCGTCGATGGTCAGGCAAGGAAGACATTCATCTCAGATGTAAAATACAAGGAATTATCATAAAACAAGTTAAATTACATAAATAATGTAGGGTCCTGATCCAATTGGACTAGTGTCCCTGAAAGAAGAGGATGAGAGACCAGAGCTCAGCTGCCCTCCAAGCTCACACACCAAGGAAATGCCGTGTCTGGACACAGCAAGAAGACGGCTGTTAGCAAGCCGTGAAAAGAGCCCTCACCAGAAACTTATGGCCCCAGGCTGCAATCTTGATCTTAAGACTTCCAGCCTCCAAAACTGTGAGAAATAAATTTTTGTTCTTTAAGCCACCCAGTCTACAGTTTTTTAATAACAGCAGGTCAAGCTAAGACACTGACTTGATGTAAACTTTTGATATTTTGTTCATTATCAATTGTTTTTGCAATTATTTCAGTTAAAGATACTGCACTAAAGCATCGTTTATCTTAACTACAGAAACTTTTGGCACCCTTTTGAATTCTGCACTCAAGGCTAGAGCCTCTTTCATCTCAGCCTGGTCCCAGCTCCGGAACAGGCTATGAATAACATTTCTAAGCATGGTTATATAACTGAATATTAAAGTCACATATTATTTTAAAAGACAATTAGTCATTATCATACATTATCTAAGTATTATACTAACATTAAAATATTAATAACAATAGCCCACATATCACAGCAGCAAAAACTGTAAAGCAGACTAGAGGGGCAGAGGAAGTTAAAGTATGCCCTGTCTTTATCATCAAAGAAAAGTTTCAAAAAGTATTGCCTCATCCCTTTGATGATTACCAAAAAAAAACAGGTTAAAATTCTTGTGAAGCTGGGTGTGGTGGCACACACCTGTAGTCCCAGCTCTTCAGGACGCTGAGGCAGGAGGACTGCTTGAGCCCCGAGGTTAAAGGCTATAGCACATTATGACTGTGCCTGGGAAGAGCCACTGCAATCCAGCCTGGGTAGCACAGTGAGACTCTGTATCTTAAAAAGAAAAGAAAAAAAAAAAAGCAAAGAATGCTTATGAAAAACTTAATACAGCCACTAGTAGAATTTATATATACATGTCATATTTCCTTCCCAAAATACTAAAGAAGAATAAAAGAAATATAACCCGTATAGCAAAACAGAAAACATGAAAAGCAGTAAGGAAGTAAAAACAAAAAACATAAGGAGACTGAGAGAAAAACAGCAGTTTTAAGGGCAAAGGTTTGACTGTGGAATTGTCTTAACCTATCCACGGCCTTAGTTTAAGCCTTGCTTAGAGGGTTGAGAGCCACAAGGCCTCTGCCCAGAGGCCAGTCATAGGTGAGGGCCCCCAGAAGGTCTTTCTTCTTCCTGTAACGGTGAATTCATGCTTCCCAGGTTCAGTAAACATAAAAGGGTTTTCTGAAATAGCGTAAGATTGAAATTCACAATAAGAATGAATTTTCACTTGAAAGCATAAGACATATTCCCAGTGGAAAGCCAGAGCCTTAGTATCTAACTGCTTTTTTTAGGGAGAAGTTGGCATTCAGAAACTCTGTTTAGACGGTTGGAAGGAAAAAACCCCACTTATCTGAAATATTCTGCAATGCTAGTTTTTCCTCTTTTCCTGATATCCTATTAATATGGTTTGACTCTGTGTCCCCACCCAAATTTCACCTTGTAGCTCCCATAATTCTCATGTGTTGTGGGAGAGACCCGGTGGGGTAAGACTGAATCATGGGGGAAGGTCTTTTCCCATGCTGTTCTCGTGATGGTGAATGTGTCTCGCGAGACCTGATGGTTTTAAAAACGGGAGTTTCTCTGCGCAAGCTCTCTGTTTGCCTGCTGCCATCCCAATAAGCTGTGACTTGCTTCTCCTTGCCTTCCACTGTGATTGTGAGGCCCCCTCAGCCACGTGGAACTGTAAGTCCAAGAAACCCCTTTCTTTTGTAAATTGCCCAGTCTTGTGAAAATGGACTCATACACCTATTTACTAAATGATCACATTTCTATCTTAGCTTTTAATCATAAAATAAAGGAAGGTGACTGTGAGGCAAATTTTCACCAAAAGCAGCAGGTGTCAGGAAAGAAAGTACAAGAGCCAAAGAAAGCAAAGGAAGTCCCTGCATGGTGGAAAAAGAAATGAAAAATGCGAGTCTGAAGAGGTCTCTGGAAAAACGTAAAGCACCGCAAAAGCAAGAAGGCAAAGAGCCAGAAGAGCCAAGGGTCCTTATAACAGTCTCACTTATTTGCTCTTTTGACCAAATCCCAAAACGGGAAGACCAATGCAACCGGCTTATTTATCAACACTCTCCACTAATCTTTTGATGAGTTATTGGAAGGAGGAGCTAAGGAAAGTATACCAAATTCTGCTCTGGTCCCTCCCCTCTCAGATATATTCTCTTGATCTTTTGTCCTCATTTATGTTCAGGGGCACCTGTGTCATCTACCACAGTCTGCCAAGGCTCCACTGTCACTTGTTCTGGCAGCTACCTGGCACTAGAATGGGCTTGTCCGGTTAGAGGTGTCTGCCCGGAACTCAAGCCATGTTACCTGGGTTAAGGCTTGAGAGCAAATAACAAACCCACTCTGCATGGAGGGCAGAGTCCTCTGTACCCTCGAATCATTTTCTAGGCCCAGTTCCTCTCCCACACTTGAAACCCACCTGAAGCCCAGGCTCCCAAGGAGCACAACCCTTTCCAGTCCTGAGCGTGGTTCTGCCTGCCTCTTCCCCAGAGCACGGGGAAGGCAAACATCTAGACTGGAGAAAACAGGCACCCAGTCCCCAGTCCATCAACTGCTTGCCTCCACCCAGCTGCTGAAGTAGATTTAGGAGCCACCAGGAATGGTAAAAGAACTACATAATTTAAGACTTGACCAAAAAGCCAAATTACTTTTTTTTTAGATGGAGTCTTCCTCTGTCACCCAGGCTGGAGTGCGGTGGCACGATCTCAGCTCACTGCAACCTCTGCCTCCAGGGTTCAAGCAATTCTCCTGCCTCAGCCTCCTGAGTAGCTAATTACAGGTACATGTCACCACACCCTGATAATTTTTGTATTTTTAGTAGAGACAGGGTTTCTCCATGCCGTTCAGGCTGGTCAAACTCCTGACCTCAAGTGATCTACCCGCCTCAGCCTCCCAAAGTGCTGGAATTATAAGCGTGAGCCACCGCGCCTGGCCAAATGACTTTATGAATTTTAATTACACACCTCTCCATAAATGGAAGTTAAGTGAAGCACTTTAGACCCAGTATATCTTGGAGATAATAACATCAGAAACAGGTCTGGGATCGCAAATGAGTAGGTGGGAGGCAGATGAATACTGAAGCATTCTCAGATTTTAGTCCAGTTGCTCAGCGTGTTTCAACAAAAACAGCATGAATGAGCAACATTTGGAGACAAAGGCTCTGAAGCAAACATACATCCCAGAAGACACAATGAAATGCTATACAAGATGAAATACCCGGGACCAAAAATCATTTTTTATTCAGAAAACGGACAAAAGAAAAAAAAAAAAAAAAAAAAAAAAAAAACAGTGTAAGGCTCAGAAGGCAAAGAGCCATCAGGCAAGAACAATCTGTATGGGTATTCGGTATGCTTCAGGTAAGACGGGCCTTCCTGCCTATTGAACACTGAAATGAAACCATGATAGAGTTTCACTTTAATGAGATTTTGATTTCCATCAGCCCGACCTGGCACTTCTTAGACATAACCGTTATATTGTTATCAGTGTGTGTCAGGCAGCCGCCATGGCAACTATCAACCCTGAGAGCCCCAAGTGTCTAAATAAACATTCTGCGGCAGGATTCTCAGGGCCATCAGTCTCTAGTCTCTTACCGCACTAGCTTGAGATTCTGGAATTCTATTTTAACCATGGGCAACTATAATGTTTTTCCTGCAAGAAGTAATTCCATTTCCCCCAATGCATAGCATAGATTTAAGATACATGGTAGATTGTTTTAAAACTTCAGTCGGGTGTGGTGGCTCATGCCTGTCATCCCAGTACTTTGGGAGGCTGAGGCAGGTGGAGCACCTGAAGTCAGGAGTTCGAGACCAACCTGGCCAACGTGGTGAAACCCCATTTCTACTAAAAATACAAAAATTAGCTGGGTGTGGTGGCGGGCATCTATAATCTCAGCTACTTGGGAGGCTGAGGCAGGAGAATCATTTGAACACGGGAAGCGAAGGTTGCAGTGAGCAGCGATCATGCCATTGCACTCCAGCCTGGGTGACAGAGCAAGACTCCGTCTCAAGAAAAAAAAAAAAAAGAAGAAGAAGAAGGAGAGTGGGCAAGTGAGTTGATGGTGGTGGAGACAGCACAGGGGGGACATGAAGGAGGTAGCACCTCCTGTGACATGATTTCAGGGACACTTCTTGGTCTCTCCTTTTCCAAATAATTTCCATTTCAACCTGTCCCCACCTCTGAAATGCATCCATTTGAGCTTTGCTCCTCCAGGCCCTTAAAAATGCCAGAGGTCCAGTGAAAATTGGGGGGCGAGGGGGACAGGAATTTTCTAGGAAGCCCTGAAGAAATATTTTTTTCAAGAGGGATTAATTTTAGGAATAAGAAAATGATTCAAGGCTGTATTCACTAGCAGAAGATTCTTGGAATGAGCCTATTACATTGCAGAAGCTACAAGTTACAATACAGCGCAAGAGAGACCACAGAAACTTTGAGAAGTCTCCAGTCTCACTCCAAATTTGTGCCCAGGCCTCAGTGGGGATCACTGAGCCTCCTTCCAGATGAGAAAATCTCAAGAAGCCTCACTGAGCTTCTGCATTTCAGAGTCATTCTTAAAGCTGAGAAGGAAGAGGAAAAGCAGAAAAGCAGGTTTGGGTGCCTTTGCTTCATGCTTGAATACACACAAATCTCCTAGACTGGATTCCACACCCACATTTTGTTATTTTGCTAGAAAGGTTATCAGTAGGATAGCCAGCAGAGGAAAGCAGACTGTACTCTTGTTAATTTACTGATTTCGGTCATTGTGCTGTCTTTAGAGGAGAGTGTTCTTTTTTTCTCTTCCTGAATCAGCAGAGGACATTTTTTTTTTAAAGGAAATACACACTGAAGTATTTAATAGTGAAGGGACTTCATGTCTGCAACTTACTCTTAAGTGGTTAGAAAATTATAATATATAATATAGGGTAAAGATGAAGGAAATATCAAAACATGTTACTGTGTGGGGAATTTGCAGAGGGATATATGGGCATTTTTCATAGCATTCTTGCAACTTTTCTGAAGCCTAAAATTTTATTTATTTATTTAGAGGTGGAGTCTCTCTCTGTTGCCTAGGCTGGAGTGCAATAGCATAGTCTTGGCTCACTGCAACCTCTGCCTGCTAGGTTCAAGCAATTCTCCTGCCTCAGCCTCCCAAGCAGCTGGGACTACAGGCGCACACTACCATGCCAGGCTAATTTTTTGTATTTTTAGTATAGATGGGGTTTCACCATGCTGGCCAGGCTCATCTCGAACTTCTGACCTTGTGATCCACTTGCCTTGGCCTCCCAAAGGGGTGGGATTATAGGTGTGAGCCTCAGTGCCCAGCCTTTGTGTGTGTGTGTGTGTGTGTGTGTGTGTGTGTGTGTGTCAGAGTCACACTCTGTCACCCAGGCTGGAGTGCAGTGGTATGATCTTGGCTCACTGACACCTCTGCCTCACCAGTTCAAGGGATTCTCCTGCCTCAGCCTCCCAAGTAGCTGGGACTACAGGTGCCTGCCACCATGCCCAGCTAATGTGTGTGTGTGTATTTTTAGTAGAGACAGGGTTTCACTACGTTGGCCAGGCTGGTCTTGAACTCCTGACAGTATGATCCACCCACCTAGGCCTCCCAAAGTGCTGGGATTACATGCATGAGCCACTGTGCCTGGCTAAAATTATTTTTTAAAAAACATATATGTATCTGCCCTGAAAGAACTATAATGCTCGCAAGACACTGTTCCCAGCCTCAGTTTGGGAGACTCAGCCCACTGCGTTCTGGATTGAACAAAGAACCTCAGGCTAGGAAGACACCTACCACGGCGGTTCTGCCCTCATTCTGCCACTTAGCCTGGTGGCCTTGGGAAAGTCGTTTAATCGTTCTGTGCTCCCGTGTATCAGCTGAACAATGGACATAATGATACCTACTGTGTAAAGAGTTCAGAAAACATGCAGCAAAGGCCAAGTTCAGTAAATGATGGTGGTTTTACAAAAAGAAAACCAAATTACCCCCCCACAATCTCCTCTGAAAAATCAGCTGTCCCTTTTACACTTCAGCAGAATGAGGGCAAAGGGCAGCTGGGGAAAGTATGAAATATAAAGACTATCACTCATAGCCTGGCTTTACTTCCTATCACCTACGTTGCCTCATTCCTTCATTAATTAAGTGGCCTCTGAGCAACAAAGCACAATAAGGCTTCCGTTATCCTGTTAATCCTAATACTTCCTAATTACGTGACATACAAATCTCAAGATATTTTTACCTTCATCATAATCTTCACTAATATCTTTATATCTGCTCATTGATTAAACCCTCTTCTAAAAGGATTGAGGCATCTCAAGGGAGTACACTATTATCTCTGGCTTCTTGATTAAGAGCTAGAAATACTCCTAGCATGTATCCAGAGGTATCCGCGTAAGGGGACAGGCATGAGGCTATTTACTGCAGCGAGGTGAGTGGGACAGAGAGCTGGAGGCAGTGTGCATGTCTGCACCCAAGTGTGGCTGGGTATAAGGTGGTCACCCCACAGCACAGAAATAACGAACCAGATGCTGCATGCCAGTGGAGCTTAAAAGCAGAATGCTGAGTGCAAACGCCATGAATGGAATGAGACTTATAAGGTGATGCCAGAAAGTCTGAAAGGTGTCCCACGGTATCTATGTAAATACGTTAGTTACATTTTTCATGAAATGTGACTTTTGTAACTTGTACAATAAAAATAGATCCCAAACAGTAGAGGAAGGGCAGGAAGGATGAATGCAGAGTTACATTTTTCATAAAATGTTACATTTGTAACTTGTAAAATAAAAATATATCCCAAACAGGAGAGTTTAGAAAGCACCCAGTAGAAACACTGGGATGTAAGGATGGATGGATCGAAGACAATGGGAGACACACACACACACACAGTGTACTCATCCCAAACATGGACAAACCCCTCAGGGTCTTACCCGAGGCTCCTGGCTTGTGGCTGGGCTGACCCGCCTGGTGCACGCTCTGCTGTAACAAACTGAGGCACTCCCCAAGGCAGCTGAGGGTGGCAGCAGAGGTAGCTTTCAGGAGCAGCAGGTCCTGGTCCAAGGCAGTGAGGGGGCCGGAACCTGGCAGGGACTCGATGGCGTGCACGAGGTTCTTCTGCTGCCCTTCCACCTGGTTCATCATCTACAAAACAAGAAGACAGTAAGGAGGTGAGGGGCAGAAGCTCTTCCTTCAACAGGCTGGAGAGCCAGTAGTCAAGCCACAGAAGTGGGTAAAACTCAGTGAGAGTCAGTTTAGAGTGTTTGGTGCACATTAGTCTTTTGATAAATACTCAGTCCTGGGTGAAATCTGTCTAGGCAAATTTATCCAAAGGCACCCTAATCATGAGAATGTTTGAACTTTAGAGCTAAAAGGAGCCATCAGGACCATCTGGGTATATCATTTTACAGATATTCTGGAGGTAAGTCAGTAACAACGCTGAAAGCAGAACTTGCAACCACCTTTGGGGTTCTTTCACTATGGAAGCTTATCTGAGACAGCAGACTCACTGCGGTTTTCCCTCTGAGCAAGGTTTCCTCCTTGCTTTTCCTCCAGCTCCAACCCTTAGCTCTTTGGTAGTCCTATTGAGTCCATGAAATGGAAGGGAAATCTGAGGCTGGTGTTTGTACAAAGGCGACAACAATGAAACCAGTGCTGAACCCCCTTCGCTCATTTGCCCAAAAAAAAAAAAAAAAAACAAAACTGCTAAACAGGACACGGCCTTAACACCATGAGACATGTCAGGAAGAGAAAAACCAGGAATTCTAGACCCAGCCCTACTCCACGACTTAAGCTATGACAAATAATCGTGTCTTGTGGCCTGGCTTCAATTCATCCGCTTATCATAAGACAAACAGTATCTAACTGCATCTTTGAACTATCAAAAAGAAAGGACCACAAGAGCTAGAAAGGGACTTTAATGGCTGTCTTGTGAAGTTCATCCCCCTCGTGTTTTATAACTTATCTCATTAAACAGGATGATGTACATCAAGTGCCTAGGCACCATGTCTAACAAATAATTAGCCAGTCTAAGAAGGGGAGGAGTTCAAGCAACCCGCCCAAGGTCACAGAGCCTCCCGGCATCAGAAGCAGGAGTAAATTCCTGTTCTCTCATGCAGTTTTTAAGCTTCTCCACAAAAGCTGTCCTTATTTGAAGCAACATCTCCTGCTCTGTCACTGTCATCCCTGGAGGATCCTTGTCACCATGACGTCACCAGTGGGAAGAAGCAATAATTCCGTAAGGCCCGCTGGACGTGGACACAAAGCTCATTCCAGGCTCAGCCTTTTTTCTCTTTCCTTTTGAAACAAATGCCTGCTATTGGCGATTACCTCAAAATGATTTTTTTTTTAAAAAAGATCAATGTTAACAGACACGTTCCACAGACGTGGTTTGGGCATTCTCATCTTAATGTGCACATCCATAATCTGGCCATGCAAATCATTTTTGCGGATTACAGAGGTTCTACTCAGCCATTCTGGGTGCTAAAACAGTGCCTAGAAATAAGGGGAGCTCAGTAAGTACTCATTGCTTCTTCAGGTCTTTGTTTAAAAGTCACCTTTTGAGCCGAATGCCATGGCTCACACCTGTAATCCCAGCACTTTGGGAGGCCGAGACATCTGGGTGGATCACCTGAGGTCAGGAGTTCGAGACCAGCCTAGCCAACATGGTGAAACCCCATCTACTAAAAATACAAAAATTAGCTGGGCGTGGTGGTGGGCACCTATAATCTTAGCTACTCAGGAGGCTGAGGCAGGAGAGTCCCTCGAACCCAGGAGGCAGAGGTTGAAGTGAGCCAAGTTCGCATCATTGCACTCCAGCCTGGGCAACAAGAACAAAACTATGCCTTAAAAGACAAACACACACACACACACACACACACACACACACACACACACACACACAAACACACACACACAAATTAGCTGGGCGTGGTGGCACGTGCCTGTTATCCCAGCTACTCAGGAGGCGAGGCAGCAGAAGTGTTTGAATCTGGAAGGCAGAGGTTGCAGTGAGCAAGACGGCACCACTGTGCTCCAGCCTGGGAGACAGAGTGAAATTCAGTCTCAAAAAAACAATAAAACAGCCGGGCACGGTGGGGCATGCCTGTAGTCCCAGCTACTTGGGAGGCTGAGGTGGCAGGATTGCTTGAGCCCAGGAGTTCTGGGCTGTAGGGCACTATGCCGACCAGATGTCTGCACTAAGTTCAGCTTCAATATGGTGACCTCCCAGGAGTGGGGACCACCAGGTTGCCTAAGGAAGGGTGAACCAGCCCAGGTCGGAAACGGAGCAGGTCAAAACTCCCGTGCTGATCAATAGTGGGATCGCACCTGTGAATAGCCACTGTACTCCAGCCTGGGCAACATAGCGAGACCCCATCTCCAAAATAAATAAATAAATAAAATAAATAAACAACAAAATAAAAAAATTAAGTCACCTTTTTGAGAAATCTTCGCCAACCACTTCATTTAAAATTGCATCTCCAGACCAACCCCAGGCATGGCTATCTTCCTTACCAACCTTATTATTCTCCACAGCATTCACCTCCTTCCAACTGATCTTGTAATTCACTTATATTCATTGATGCTAGTGTGCAAGCAGGAATCATTACCTGTGTTGTTCACTGATGTATCCCAAGTACTGTAAATACCCACCTATTGAATGAATGAATGAATGAATTCCAGTCTCACGCATCTCACTGAAGTGCAAGAGAGTCCATTTATGACATACAGGCTACAGAATAGTTGATTAACATAATATGGCTGAAGATTTAGTAACAGATAATACCTCCATTATCAGTTTGCCAAGAAATACTGCCAACTAGTTAAATTTAACTTCAAACAAGATAAAATGTCTATGTATTTTCTGACATTTATATGTATAAATGCTAACAGTCAGGGAGAAATGGATTTCAAGCTATTTGTAGTCAGCATTTCTGTAAATTCCTACCATAAAATCCTGTCTTAGAAAATGTATTGAAAAGAAAGAAGAAAATATAATGATGAAACCTGATACATTATGTTTTTATTATGAATGATGTCATAATGCTTAAGAGAAACGGTGACTAAAATCAAGTCATAAACTATATGGTATATACTGATTTTTAATCAATGAAAAGAACTATATTCCAATTACATAAAACATTGTTATTTCATAAACATAAGGTATTATGAAAATCTCAGGTAATAAAAGTACGAAACTAGCTTAAAGGATACTTTTCTCTATTCCAACATATGCACGTGCTCAGAGATGGAATCCACACATTAGCTCTCTAAAAAGCATTCAGGCCAGGCATGGTGACTCACACCCGTAATCCCAGCCCTTTGGGAGGCCAAGGCGAGCATATCACTTGAGGCCAGGAGTTGAGACCAGCCTCGCCAATGTGATGAAACCCCGTCCCTACCAAAATAAAACAAAAAAAAAAATTAGCCAGGCATGGTGATGCACCTGTGGTCCCAGCTACCCAGGAAGCCCAGGGGGTGGGGGCTGCAGTGAGCTGTGACCACATCACTACCTTCCAGCCTGGGTGACAGAGTGAGACCTTGTCTCAAAAAAATAACATAAAACAAAATAAAATAAAAATCATTCATCAGTATTTACTGAGAGCCTATTGCCAATAGCAAGGGCAGGTAGCCTCTGAAGGCAGTGGGGTGGGTTTGGCAGCTACAATGACTGGGGAAGAACTATGGCAGGGAAAGCATGGGGCCCAGGAGTGCTAAATGTCTCTTGAGTCAGGCACAGTCCTGTACAACAAAGCACTCTGCAGATTAAAATGCTAACAGTGCCCCCTTGAGTAACCCTTGGCTAGAGACACATCAATAACCAGGCACCTCATGGCTTTTGACTCCTTTCTTGGGAAACTGAATGCCAAAAACAATACAAGCTTTACAGTGATTGGCACACAGTAGGTACCTCCTAAAGATTCATTTTCTTGAAGACGGCCAAATAGGAGCAGCTCAGGAGTGCAGTTCCCAGCGAGAACAACACAGAGGATGAGGAAACACTCCATTTCCAAAGAGTTATTACTGCACACAGACCAGGGTATTCCTGGGCTGAAAAGCAACACAAGTGTCCAGCACGGTTGTTTCAGCCAGCGCAGCGGGTCTCTGCACAAAAACTCACAGAAATCTGGGTGGCCATTTCAACTGGCACCTGGAATGCCTGGGAGTCAGAGCCACCACCATTCAACTGAAAAAAAGGGGCTGAAACAGGGAGCCAGGTGATCTGGCTCAGCGAGTCCCACCCCTACAAAGACCAGCAATCTGAAACGCTCTGTACTGAGAGTTTCGCAGCAAGCGCAGCCGGACCCAGGACAGTCAAGCTCTGTTGGCAGAAGGGCATCCGCCACTGCTGAGGCAGTCCACCACTACCAAGACAGACTGCCATTACTGAGGCAGTTCTAACTATACCTCTATAAACAAAACCACAAGGAAGTTCACACAGCAGCTGGGCAGAGCCCACAGCAGCTCAGCAACACCTCTGCTGGCACACTGTGAATAGGCCACCTCCTTGCTGGGCAGGGCAACTCTGAAAAAAGGCAGCAGCACATCAGGAACTTATAAATAAAGTCCCACCTTCCCAGGACAGAGCACCTGGGGAAAAAGGTGGTTATGAGTTTTGCTGCAGCAGACTTAAACATACCTGCCCAGAAGCTCTGAATGGAACAACGGAGCTCCCAGCTCAGCACCTGAGCTCCTGTAAGGGACAGACTGTCTCCTCAGGCAGCTTCCTGACCCCTGCACATCCAAAGAGTCACCTCATAAAGGAGAGCTCAGGCTGACATCTGGTGGGTATCCTTCTGGGACAAAGATAACAGAAGAAACTGGCAGAAACCCTTACTGTTCTGCAGCCGCCACAGGTGACCCTCAGGCAAGCAGGGTCTGAGGAGGACCTGTAGCAGTCTTACAGCAGAGGGGCCTGTTAGAAGGAAAACTAAAAACTAGAAAGAAATAACTTCATCATCAACAAAAAGGACGTCCACTCAGAGACCCCAACTGAAAGTTACTAACTACAAAGACCACAGGTAAATAAATCCACAAAGATGGGAAGAAACCAGCACAAAAAGGATGAAAACACCGAAAACCAGAACACCTCTACTCCGCCAAGGGATCACAACTCATCACAGCAAAGGAGCAAAGCTGGATGGAGAATAAGTCTGATGAATTGACAGAAACAGGCTTTAGAAGGTGGGTAATAACAAACTTCTCTGAGCTAAAAGAACATGTTCTAATCCAATGCAAAGAAACTAACAACCTTGGAAAAATGGTTGATAAAATGCTAACGAGAATAAACAGTTTAGAGAAGAATATAAATGACTTAATGGAGCTCAAAAACACAACACGAGGACTTTGTGAAGCATACACAAGTTTCAATAGCTGAATCGACCAAGCAGAAGAAAAGATATCAGAGATTCAAGTTCAACCCAATGAAATAAAATGAGAAGGCAAGATTAGAGATAAAAGAGTGAAAAGGAATGAACAAAGTCTCCAAGAAATATGGGATTATGTGAAAAGACCTAATCTACATTTGATAGGTGTATCTGAATATGATGGAGAGAATGAATCCAAGCTGGAAAACATTCTTCAGGATATTATCCAAGAGAACTTCCCCAACCTAGCAAGGCAGGGCAACACTCAAGTCCAGGAAATACAGAGACCACCACAAAGATATTCCTCAAGAGCAACCCCAAGACACATAATCACAAGATTCACCAGGGTTAAAATGAAGGAAAAAATGCTAAGGGCAGCCAGAGAGAAAGGTCGGGTTACCCACAAAGGGAAGCCCGTCAGACTCACAGCAGATCTCTCAGCAGAAACCCTACAAGCCAGAAGAGAGTGGGGGCCAATATTCAACATCCTTAAAGAAAAGAACTTTCAACCTAGAATTTCTTATCCAGCCAAACTAAGTTTCATAAGTGAAGGAGAAATAAAATCCTTTACGAACAAACAATTGCTGAGAGACTTTGTCACCACCAAGCCTGCCTTACAAGAGCTCCTGAAAGAAGCACTAAACATAGAAAGGAACAACCAGTACCAGCCACTCCAAAAACGTACCAAATGGTAAAAAGCATCGACACAATGAAGAAACTGTGTCAACTAATGGGCAAAACACCCAGCTAGCATCAGAATGGCAGGATCGAATTCACACATAACAATATTAACCTTAAATGTAAATGGGCTAAATGCCCCAATCGAAAGACACAGACTGGCAAATTGGAGAAAAAGTCAAAAACCATCGGTGTGCTGTGTCCAGGAAACCCATCTCACATGCAAGAATACACATAAGCTAAAATAAAGGGATGGAGGAAGATTTACCAAGCAAATGGAGAGCAAAAAAAAAAAAAAAGGAGTTGCAATTCTCATCTCTGATATAATGGACTTTACACCAACAAAGATCAAAAGAGACAAAGAAGGGCATTACATAATGGTAAAAGGATCAATGCAACAAGAAGAGCTAACAATCCCAAATATATATGTACCCAATACAGGAGCACCCAGTTACATAAAGCAAGTTCTTAACGATCTACAAAGATACTTAGACTCCCACACAATAATAGTGGGAGACCTTAACACTCCACTGTCAGTATTAGACAGATCAATGACATAGAAAATTAACGAGGCTATCCAGGACTTGAACTCATATCTGGACCAAGCAAACCTAACAGACATCTACAGAACTCTCCACCCCAAATCCACAGAATATAGATTCTTAGCACCACATCACATGTACTCTAAAATTGACCACATAATTGGAAGTAAATCACTCCTCAGCAAATGCAAGAGAACGGAAATCACAACAAACAGTCTCTCAGACCACAGTGCAATCAAAGTAGAACTCAGGATTAAGAAACTAACTCAGAACTGCACTTCATGGAAACTGAACAACTGGCTCTTGAATGTTGACTGGATAAACAATGAAATGAAGGCAGAAATAAAGACGTTCTTCAAAACCAAGGAGAATGAAGACACAACATACCAGAATCTCTGGGACACATTTAAATCAGTGTCTAGAGGAAAATTTACAGCAATAAATGCCCACATGAGAAGCAAGGAAAGATCTAAAATTGACACCCTATCATCAACATTGAAAGAGCTAGAGAAGCGGCCGGGCATGGTGGCTCACGCCTATAATCCTAGCACTTTGGGAGGCCGAGGTGGGTGGATCACCTGAGGTCAGGAGTTCAAGACGAGCCTGGCCAACATGGTGAAACCCCATCTTTAAAAAAAAGGAAAGAAAGAGCTAGAGAAGCAAGATTAAGGAAAAAAAAAAAAAAAAAAACTCAAAACCTAGCAGAACACAAGATATAAGTAAGATCAGAGCAGAACTGAAGGAGATAGAAACACAAGAAATCCTTCAAAAAAATCAATAAATCCAGGAGCTGGTTTTTTGAAAAGATCAACAAAACAGACCACTAGCCAGATTAATAAGAAAGAAAAGAGAAAAGAATCAAATAGATGCAATAAAATCAGTAAAGAGGATTATCACCACCGTTTCCACAGAAATACAAACCACTGTCAGAGATTACTACAAACAACTCTATGCACACAAACCAGTAACCCTCGAAGAAATGGATAAATTCCTGGACACTTACACCCTCCCAAGCCTAAAGCAGGAAGAAGTCGAAACCCTGAATAGATCAATAACAAGGGCTGAAGCTGAGGCAGCAATTAACAGCCTACCACCCAAAAAAAGCCCAGGTCCAGATGGATTCACAGCCGAATTCTACCAGACATACAAAGAGGAGCTGGTACCACTCCTCCTGAAACTATTCCAAACAATACAAAAAGAGGGAATCCTTCCCAATTCATTTTATGAGACCAACATCATCCTGATACCAAAACCCAGCAGAGACTCAACAAAGAAAGAAAACTACAGGCCAATATCCGTGATGAACATTGATGCAAAAATCTTCAATAAAATACTGGCAAACTGATTGCAACAGCACATCAAAAAGCTTATCCATCACGATCAAGTAGGCTTCATCCCAGGGATGCAAGGCAGGTTCAACATATGCAAGTCTATAAACTTAATTCACCACATAAACAGAACCAAAGACAAAAACCACATGATTATCTCAATAGAAGAAGACAAGGCCTTTGACAAAATTCAACAGCCCTTTATGCTAAAAACTCTCAATAAACTAGGTATTGATGAAATGTATCTCAAAATAATAAAAGCTATTTATGACAAACCCACAGCCAATAACACACTGAATGGGCAAAAACTGGAAGCATTCCCTTTGAAATCTGGCACTAGACAGGGATGCCCTCTCTTACCACTCCTATTCAATATAGTATTGGAAGTTCCAGCCAGAGTAATTAGGCAAGAAAAAGAAATAAAGGGTATTCAATTAGGAAAGGAGGTCGTTAAACTGTCTCTATTTGCAGATAACATGACTGTATATTTAGAAGACTTCACTGTCTCAGCCCCAAATCTCCTTAAACTGATAAGCAACGTCAGCAAAGTCTCAGAATACAAAATCAATGTGAAGAAATCACAAGCATTCCTACACACCAATAACAGACTTAAAGAGAGCCAAATCAAGAACAAACTGCCATTCACAATTGCTACAAAGAGAATAAAATACCTAGGAATACAACTAACAGAGGATGTAAAGGACCTCTTGAAGGAGAACTATAAACCACTGCTCAAGGAAATAAGAGAGGACACAAACAGATGGAAAAACATTCCATGCTCATGGTTAGGAAGACTCAATATTGTGAAAATGGCCATACTTCCCAAACTAATTTATAGATTCAATGCTATCCCCATCAAGCTACCCATGACCCTTCTTCACAGAACTGAAAAAAAACAACTTAAACTTCTTATGGAACCAAAAGAGGGCCCACATAGCCAAGACAATTCTAGCAAAAAGAACAAAGCTGGAGGCATCACGCTACCTGACTTCAAACTATACTACAAGGTTACAATAATCAAAACAGCATGGTACTGGTACCAAAACAGAGATATAGACCAATGGAACACAATAGAGGCCTCAGAGGCAATGCCACACCTCTACAACCATCTTATCTTTGACAAACCTCACAAAAATAAGCAATGGGTAAAGGATTCCCTGTTTAATAAATGGTGTTGGCAAAACTGGCTAGCCATGTGCAGAAAGCAGAAACTGGACCCCTTTCTGACATCTTACACTAAAATTAACTCCGGATGGATTAAAGACTTAAACATAAGGCCTAACACCATAAAAACCCTAGAAGAAAACCTAGGCAAAACCATTCAGGACATAGGCATAGGCAAGGACTTCACGACTAAAACACCAAAGCATTGGCAGCAAAAGCCAAAATAGACAAATGGGATCTAATTAAACTCCATAGCTTCTGTACAGCAAAAGAAACAATCATTAGAGTGAACCGGCAACCAACAGAATGGGAAAAATTTTTTACAATCTACCCATCTGACAAAGGGCTAATATTCAGAATCTACAAAGAACTAAAACAGATTTAAAGAAAAAAACAAACAAACCCATTCAAAAGTGGGCAAAGAACATGAACAGACACTTTTCAAAAGAAGGCATTTATAAGGCCAACAAACATACGACAAAATGCTTATCATCACGGGTCATTAGAGAAATGCAAATCAAAACCACATTGAGATACCATCTCACGCCAGTTAGAATAGTGATCATTGAAAACGCTGGAGACGACAGATGCTAGAGAGAATGTGGAGAAATAGGAACACTTTTACACCATTGGTGAGACTGTAAATTAGTTCAATCATTGTGGAAGACAGTGTGGCGATTCCTTAAGGACCTAGAAATAGAAACTTTTGACCCAGCAATCCCATTACTGGGAATATATCCAAAGGATTATAAATCATTCTATTATAAAGACACGTGCACACATATGTTCACTGTGGCACTGTTTACAATAGCAAAGACCTGGAAACAACCCAAATGCCCAGCAATGATAGACTGGACAAGGAAAATGTGGCACATATACCCCATGGAATACCATGCAGCCATCAAAAACGATGCGTTCGTGTCCTTTATAGGGACATGGATTAATCTGGAAACCATCATTCTCAGCAAACGGACACAAGAACAGAAAAACAAACACCACATGTTCTCACTCATAGGCGGGTGTTGAATAATGAGAACACACGGACACAGGGAGGGGAGCATCACACACTGGGGTCTGTTGGTGGGGAATAAGGGAGGGACAGCAGGGGGTAGGGAGGTTGGGGAGTGGTAACGGGGAGAAATGTCAGATATAGGTGACAGGGGGATGGAGGCAGCAAACCACATTGCCATGTATGTACCTATGCAACAGTCCTGCATGTTCTGCACATGTACCCCAGAACCTAAAGTGCAATTATAAAGAGATAGATAGATAGATAGATAGATAGATAGATAGATAGATAGATAGACAGAGAGAGAGAGATTCATTTTCTTCTAATTTTCCATGAAATCTGAAACAGAACTCTAGTGTTTTATGACACAGTCGATGCCAATCTTCACTTTATGTTAGCTTCATCAGAATCCAAAAGAAGTTGATTGAACCCTGAAATAAATGTAGGATTTCTAGCCCAGGAGCTGTGCATGACAGTTACTACTGCTCTAACATTTGCTAAGACTGAGAGACACTGATGAAGACTCTTCCTCAGATGTCCAAAGAACAAGTGTTAGCTACATCCATCTCTCTCTCATTTTAATTAAGGGCACAGGTAAGATGAGACGGAGTTTCGCTCTTGTTGCCCAGGCTGGAGTGCAATGGCGCAATCTTGGCTCACTGCAACCTCTGCCTCCCGGGTTCAACCTCCCTGAATAGCTGAGATTACAGGCATGCGCCGCCACGCCAGGCTAATTTTTTTGTATTTTTAGTAGAGATGGGGTTTCACCATGTTGGTCAGGCTGGTATTGAACTCCCGACCCCAGGTGATCCACCCACCTTGGCCTCCCAAAGTCTGGGATTATAGATGTGAGCCACTGTGCCCAGCCAGCAAATTCTTAAACAGGGCTCCTTCTCCCCTTTAAGGTTCCTACTGGCTTATCAACAAAGAAGCAGAGCCCAACCATCAACAATTGGCATTCCAACCCACCTACAGCTTCCAGCCTTTAAGAAAATGTAGAACCACTTACTTTAATGGTGAAGTTTCAAATAACCCCAAACACTTCTTCCAAGGCACACCAACATTAATCATCCATGATAGTTTAAAAACAAACAAAAGCGCAAATTTCATTCCTTTCTGGCATTTGGCTTCTACAATCAGGATATCATGATGTTGTAACACTGGCACAAAAACAGGGCCCCAAATTATTTAATTTCAGATACAACCATCTGAAAATATCAACTCTTGAGGGTGTAATAGAGAGGAAATGGAGGTCAAGCTGAACTTCACAGATAAGAAACTTCTCAGAGAGGGAATAAAAATTCTCTGGCCTGTTTTGTACGTACAAACAATGACACACGCATTAGAAAATCAAATCATAGGAGTTAATGTTAACAGCATCAGAAAGAGGTAAAACAAGTCAAAAAAGCTGAAACAAAGATCAAAACCCAATGGTATCTAGCTCAACAAGTTTAAAACTGGCTACAGCGAGGACTGCAGGAGACAGCAAGAAGATAAGGGCCTTATTTGTCTTGACTGCTTTGGACTTTTCTGAACTGTAAACCCTGGCACAGGTTTCAAAGTCTGGTCCTGATGGGTTAGGTGTCAACAGAGGACAAGTTCAGTCACTCCTCCATTACTCTCCAAACGCTCAGCATCAAGCAGCTCCTAAACATAGACTCCTAACCTTCAAGTAACCAAAGCTGCTGCCTTTGATGGCAGAGCCTCAACCAGTGCCCCAGTGCCTTCAGGAACTCAATCCGTCTTGCTTGGAAGGAGACCAATGCCACATACAAGATGGCTTTGGTTCGGCATTTGTCCTCAGTCTGGTGGAATTCCTGAGTCCCTGCTAAGTTCTCCTCTGAGTCAGGGGATCGGTCCTTGGTTAATGTAGGCACTTTTTCACTTGGCCTATGTCCTCACCTAAGCTTAAAAGCTGTGCTTCAAGGGTCTTTAAACCAAAACCGTGTGCGGTTATGCGTGCGTGCATGCGCGCGCGCGCACACACACACACACACACACACACACACGGCGCTTACTGTCTGCATTAACATGGCTTTACTATCCTCTTCCACTACTCTCATGAGCATTACTTTTAATTTTCCAGGAGACTCCATCCCAGAAATGGTTTGATGATTAATTATAGGAACTTCCCCAAATGTCCGCCCACTCTTTAATAAAGACCATCAACACTCTGCCCTCTAAAAGTCTTTGAATTTCTTGCCTCAAAATCCTTGCCTTGTTGTTTTCACTAATCCTGAACTATTAAATCTTGAGTCTTAATCTTAATCCTCATCAAGTATCCACATTGTAAACCAAACTCCCAGTTCTTGATAAATTCTGATCTTGCCCTCCCGGCTTGGAGACACAGCCAGTGTCCTGTGGAAGTGGTGTTCTCCCTTACACTGGCAAACAATAAAGTCAGCCTTGTCTTACTAACAAACTATAAGCTGCTATGTGGAGAGTTGGCATTCCAATCCACAGCTCCCTTAAACATCTGAGTGTTGGGGCGCAGTCAGTACTGGTCTCACATCTAAACAATTTTGCCATCTCTCAATGAGCTGCTGACTTTTTCCTACCTGAATGCTGCCTTCCCTTATGCTTCCCCTCGTATGTCTCTTGTTCTACACCTCCTGCTACAACACACACCTAAAATGATAACCCACCAAGCATTCCCTTTAGGCAGGGTCCTGACCCCACGGGACACTGCGTCTCACATCCACAAACACAATCCTGTGTGGTCCAAGCCCAAACAGTTTATGAGTGCCAAATATCTGTTAAGCCTGTTTCGGTGAATGGAGAAAGAAAACCCCCATCTAGCATACAGAATTTCCAAAAGCACATTTCTCAGTAGCGCTGACAGTGACAGCGGCAATAATGGACAAGATAAGCAGAAGGAAGGGGGATCCCAGCTCCAATGGGGAGGGGGTGCTGGCTAACCAGATGACAACGTGAAGAAAGGAAGAGGAGGAGGAAGAGGAGACACAGAGGAGGGAGAAACCAGTGTAAGAAATATCACACTGTATACTATAAACCAAAGGAAACAAACAAAAGAACGGAAAAGAGGAGGCAGGATCTCAAAACCAGTGACCCCTAGGTCGTCAACGAGCTTCCTGCAGGGGTCTGCAGACTCCCGTAAAGGGTCACATAGGAAACACTTTAGGTTTTGCAGGCCATATGGTCTCTGTGGCAAGTACTCAACTCTGCCACAGTAGCTTGAAAGCAGCCAGAGGCAGGGAATAAACAAATGGGCATGGCTGTTTTCCAGTGAAACTAACATTTTGTTCTCTCAGTGTTGGTGTAAGGTAGTATCTTTTCTCACTCATGTTGTAACTGTCCTGGTTCTTGACATGACTGATGATTTTTCATTCTATCCTTGACATTTTGGTTATTATGTTAGTGGATTCTGGGTTCCATTTTTTTTTTTTTTTCTTTTTTAGGCCGAGAGTCTTAAGTTTATAACATACGTCCTGGCCTGTTTTTATGGGCTGTGGTTCCAATGACAATCTAATTTCAGAGCCTTTGTGGTCCTATTCTGACCTGCCTGGTTCATCTCCAGCATCTGGAGCCTCTACAGGTCCCTGCTGGTGTTGCCAAAAAGGACAGAAAGAGCTTCCCCAGACCTCTAACTGACGCCTCTAGTTGAGAGGATGGATTTTCCAGCCTTCCAGGATGGGTGCTTGTTTCAACAGGATCGCCATTGCTCCTGCCGCTAGCTGCACCTTGCCCCCAGCTCTGGGTAGGAGGGGAGTCTCAGGCCTGAAGTCATTTTTTACGCCTAAGGGCATAACAGTCTGCTTCCTTTCAAAGGTGTGTAAGTGGACATCCTACTTCCACTTCCAAGTTGAAGGCTGCTTCATAAGCAGATCTGAGTGGCCAGCTGGAAGGCTGTACTAATCTTTTTGGTAACACAATCTGTTCTCCCTCTCAGAAAATTGGCAGAAGAAATACAATCATTATTTCTAGATATTTACCTGCTTTCTGGATTCATACTTTTTTTTTTTTTTTTTTTTTTTTTTGAGATGGAGTTTCGCTCTTGCTACCCAGGCTGGAGTGCAATGGCGTGACCTCGGCTCACGGCAACTTCCGTCTCCTGAGTTCAAGCAATTCTTCTGCCTCAGCCTCCCGAGTAGCTGGGACTACAGGCGCGCGCCACCATGCCCAGCTAATTTTTGTATTTTTAGTAGAGACGGGGTTTCACCGTGTTGACCAGGATGGTCTCGATCTCTTGACCTCATGATCCACCTGCCTCGGCCTCCCAAAGTGCTGGGATTATAGGCGTGAGCCACTGCGCCCGGTCGGATTCATACTTACTTTGCTTTGGACATCATGGTGTCATTACTGAGGCTGACCATCACTAAGTGACTTAAGCCATGATCTCAGGGTTTTTTGTCCACCCTTGCCCGTGAAAGGCAGGACAGGCTAATGGCATTTTGAGGTTCAGCAATTTGACACTCTACCTTTATCATGTGAGATGAGAGGGATGGAACCAAAGAGTGGTTGGAAAGACAACCGAAGGATGCAGAACATCCAGAGCTTTTTCTGTTCCCTCCATAGTTGGAGTTGGTATCAAGAAATCTCAGTGTTGGGCCGGGCGTGGTGGCTCATGCCTATAATCCCAGCACTTTGGGAGGCCGATGCAGGTGGATCATGAGGTCAAGAGATCGAGACCATCCTGGTCAACAAGGTGAAACCCTGTCTCTACTAAAAACACAAAAATTAGCTGGGCATGGTGGTGTGCACCTGTAGTCCCAGCTACTCGGGAGGCTGAGGCAGGAGAATTGCTTGAACCCAGGAGGTGGAGGCTGTGGTGAGCCAAGATCGTGCCATTGCACTACAGCCTGGGTAACAAGAGCGAAACTCCATCTCAAAAAAAAAAAAAAAAAAAAAAAAAAGAAATCTCAGTGTTGACTCTAAACCTTCTGCAGTTCCAAAAAAAACAAATTCCTTTCTGTCGTTTCTTCACCTTTGGCTTTCTATAGTCATTGCCTCCCCACCCCCATAGTAACACCACACTGCACAAACATAAAATGCAAATTTTATCTTTACAAACGCCCTAGGAGGAAACACTTATCCAGGTGCTCAAGAAACGTGAGCTTTTTGTAAGGTCTGACCGTGCTGTGGACAGTATGGTGACCCCACGGCATGGTGACCCCTGTGACCTCTGTGAAGCACACATATACCTCTGGAGGGCCTTCCGGAATTAGAAAATCTGAAGTAGCTGGGATATCATGGAAAGAGGAAAAATGATCAACCCCTACTGAACTTTGAGACATTCTCTATTGTTCCTTATTCCCGCCCTAATTGATAAGGCCATTGGACTTTGTAACTGACCTTGGTCAACCTCATGACTCCACACCCTACGGCCCCCTCTCAGCTTGCAATAAACCACCCTAAACTGTAACTTCTGTAACTTTCCACTGCTCACTCCAAACCTATAAAACCAACCCCTATCCCACCGCCCTCTGCTGACTCCCTTTTCGGCCTCAGCCCACCCGCACCTGGGTGAATAAACAGCCATGTTGCTCACACAAAGCCTGCTGGTGGGGTGCGGGGGTGGTCTCTTCATTCAGAGTATGCATGTTAACAGTCATAATACTCACAACTTATGTGTCTGTCAAGCCTGCCTCTTTGCAGGCAGGAAACGTGAGCTCAGAGAAGCTGAGTGGCCTTGCCAAAGTCACAGCTTCACATTTACAGCGAGGCACGATTCGCCCTTAGTCCTCCGGCTCCACTTCAGTGCGTTTTATACTCTGACACATGCTCCTGTGTACTTCCCTCTTATTTCTTTCATATATTGTAGAAGCAAAAACCTATCCTGCCCCAGAAAACAACGATGGTAAGGTTCCTTCCTTTCCACTGTCCCTCACCGCACCCATTCTCACCGTCTGGAAATGAGCCTTTTTGTTTTTGCTTTCCGATTACAAAAGGCTGGTTCATTCCATCAACCACCTTCCCAACAGAATCAGACGGTAGAAACAGTTATAAGGAAGGAAGTAAAGTTACCTGTCATCTGACTTCCCGGAGATAAGTCCTGTTAACATTCTGGTTTATTCTGACTCTTAATTTATATGTGCACACACAGAGGTATATTATCTTACAAAGATCACCCCTTAAATATAATTGTATAACCTTTGATCACTTTAGAATGTATCATCTCTAACAATTGGACCATACTTCAAAATAACCCAATGTGGGTGAAAGAGCAAGGATGAAATGATACCGGCTTTGCAGGGAGCTCAAACTGTTGCTGGGAACATGGAAGTTCAGTATGATCTTCTCTAGAGTATTTACAGTTGAAATTTTTCATAACAACGTTTTTTAAAATGGGGAAAAATACATTTTTATGGTTGAAATGTATCCTTCACCAAATTCATATGCTGAAGTCCTAACTTCCAGTGCCTTAGTATATAACCGTATTTGGAGATCAGGCCTCTATAAAGGGAATCAAGATAAATAAGGTCTTTAGGGTGGTCCCTAATCCAATATGACTGGTGTTCTTAGAAAAAGGGCACATCTGGGCCAGGCCTAGTAGCTCATGCCTGTAAATTCCAGGCAGAAAGATCACTTGAGGCCAGGAGTTTAAGGCCAGCCCTAAAGACCTGGGGAGAAGATGGTCATCTACAAGCCAACACATCCTTCTCTCATGGTACTCAGAAGGTACCAACCCTACCAATGACTTGATTTTGGACTTCCAGCCTCCACGACTGTGAGACACTGAATTTCTGTTGTTTAAGACACTTTGTCTGTGGTACTTTGTTAATACAGCACAGATATCTTTCCACACCAATAAACATAGATCTCATTGTAATGATTGCATTGTATAACAGCTTTTCACTCCAAACAAAGTAGGTCTTGGCTTTAGAACAGAAGTTCCTACGATGCGATCTCTATGACTTCTCCTCATGTAACTTTTGCTAAAGGAAATAGTTGCATGTTGGGGGGAATGGCAATGGAGGAAGGGCTGACAGAGTGCCTACGTAAAACAGTAAACCCAGGCAAACTGCATCAGGCCTCTGGGGAGGAACTTCCCTAGTCCTGCATGTTCCAGGTGCAGAGCGACCTTGACTCTGTGGCAGTACACAGCATGCTCAAGGGCTTAAAACCCTTTTGGCGTCAAGCAACCAGACTTGTAGGCTCCTTGTGAGAGTCACTCTCTCCAGCTGCACCTAGAATGCAATCTATAGATAACCACGTACTTCTGCTTCTCAAAGTTTCTCGCAGAGCCCCCACTGCTAGCGATCTTTAGAATGACGCGCCAGTTCCTGTTGAGGGAAGATTGCACCAACTTCGAGCCACCCCCTCCACTATCACCTCACCTTCGCCCCACCATCTGCTGATGGCCTAAAGTGACTGTAACCAATAAATACTGCAGGGAACCTAATCTCAGGGCCTTCACTGCCTCCAGTAAAAAGTGGTCCCCTGGTCCCACTTTCACTCAATCTGCCTTTTCTCATTCCTTTGTCGCCACTGAACTTGGGGTACCCACGGGTGGGGTGTGGGGGCTGATCCCCTACAAAGTGGAGGAAAGATTTTCAGAACTGTGTAATAGAATATGCTGTAGAAGACCAAAAATATACCGACCAAAAATATACCACCCGAAATATAATTACAGAAGACCAGAATATACCTCCCTAAAATATGCCTCTTTGGCATAAGGATTATTTTGAGAAACTACAGACACCAGAACAGCTCTGAAAACAAAAAAAGTTATCCTTTTGTAAGGGAAATTCACATTTATAAAGGAAATCTCCATTTGTAAGGGTGTCTCCTTCTCTGAACCAGGAAGATAACAAGAATGGCTCCTTGTCAATGGAGAAGGCACAAACTTAAAAATCTGCGTATCAAACCTTCCTCATATTTACAGTACTTTTCCTGGATACCTCCTCAAAATCTGCCTTCCCCACACCCTTCTTTATCTCAGAAGAAGACCGTATTTATGCCTGATGCTTGTCACCTCTGTGAGTTCCTCATTTCTCTGAGTATCTCTCTTGTATACATGATATGTACCTGGATTCAATTTCAGTTTTTCTGTTGTTAATCTGTCTTTTGTTACAGAGGTCCATCCCAACTAAGAACTGAGAAACAAAAATAGAATTCTAGGACCCCCAGCCAAGTAAAGAGATACCCCTTGTGGCCCAGGGGACCCCAGAGAAATCCTGAAAACAGACGTCCCAGCCATGACAGGAGAGGTCCAACCCCTCTCTCTAACTGATTAAGCTTCCTTCCCTGAGGGCTAAACAGAAACCAGTCCTTTCAAACAATTCTACCCGCCCCTCCATTTCAGCCAAGTCCACTTGGCTCCACCCTTTCGTGGTTTCATCAAAGCAAGTGACAGGCATTCTTGATTAGAAACCACTGACTACAAGTGGTTCTGGCCAGTCTACGAAAAACATGCAGTGAGGATTTTCACAACCTCTGCTTCATCTTTTGATGCCACAGGACTGCAAAGTCCACCCCTGGATCACGCTAATGCTGCCATGTTTTTGAACAAGGATCTCATGGAGCAGCGTGCAGCTCAATGCACGTGTACCTATTTCTCCTTTCATAAATATTCATCATTCCTCCCACAGCTTCTTGACTATGTATATTTGGCCACCTCGTTCAGCATAAATCCTTGTCTTACTCTTCCCACCCTTGAAATGCCTGTTTCTGGCTTCTGGCTGGAGGCTATGCTTCCCAGCCTGTCAAAATGGCCACCCTACAGGCTACAGTCGTTTGTGAGAAATAAAGCTCTCCTTTCCAAATTATGAACCTCATCGTTGCCCAGTTAACAGAACTATGAAGAGTAAAGAAAAAAATGGTTTTCCTCCCCTATGATTTCTACACAATGGTTAAAAATTATTAACGAAAAAATCCCATTTGTCAGAATTGAATAATACGTAAACATGTTGGTAACAAGGGGTGCAAGACACAAAAGGAATAATCTCTTAAATTGTTTTCAAAGAAAATGCCACTGTCCAACAGAAGTATTCTGAGAAGAAGGCAAAGGATCAGTAAATAAGTGCCTCATTCACTATAAGTTATCTACACCTTCTGCCCCACACACACACACAGACCTGAACAGGATCCTGAATGCAGATCGAGTAGCACTCCCCTCTCTGGACACAAGGCTGGCCTCCCTTGCACAACATCTGAAACCAGGGCTTCTATGGAAGGTCCATTCTGCAGCAGGCTACTCTCTGTTTTAATTAAAAATCTTTTGCGGAGGTTGTAAGACTGCACCACTGCACTCCAGCCTGGGCAACAGAGAGACTCAGTCTCAAAAAAAAAAAAAAAAAAAAAAAAAAATCTCCTTTTCAGAATGGGTACAGTGGCTCATGCCTGTAATCCCAGCACTTTGGGAGGCCAAGGTGGGTGGATCACGGGAGGTCAGGAGTTCGAGATAGGCTTGGAAAACATGGTGAAATCCCATCTCTACTAAAAATACAAAAATAAGCCAGGCATAGTGTAGTCCCAGCTACTTGGGAGGCTGAGGCAGGAAAACTGCTTGAACTGGGAGGTGGAGGTTGCAGTGAGCCAAGATCTCGCCACTGCACTCCAGCCTGGGCAACTGAGTGAGACTCTGCCTCAAAAAAAACTCCTTTTAATACAAAAGAGTATTACCCATAGAAAAAAAAAAATCAAATATAAGGAAAAATACCCATAATATATCCAATACCAGAGATAAGTTTTAAAATCTTGGCAAATGTACTTACAAATTTTTATACACATATATTGCCAACTCTCAAACACCTTGAGGGCAGAAGATCCCCATATAACTTTTGACTCCCTAAAAACCTATCTATGAATGCCCCGCTGTTGACTGGAAGGCTTACCAATAACATTAGCAGTTGATGAGCACATATTTTGTATGTCATATGTATTATAGGCTGTGTGCTTACGACAAAGTAAAAGAAAAGAGATGTTATTTGTTTTTTCTTTTCTTTTTTTTTTTTTCAGCTTTTTTTTTTTTTGGGGCATGAGTATCACTTTGTTACCCAGGCTGGATGCAGTGGCACAATCTTGGCTCACTGTAACATCTGTCTCCTGGATTCAAGTGATTCTCATGCCTCAGTCTCCTGAGTAGCTGGAATTACAGGTGTGCACCGCCACGCCTGGTTAATTTTTTTGTATTTTTAGTAGAGACAAAGTTTCACCGTGTTGGCCAGGCTGGTCTCAAACTCCTGACCTCAAGTGCTCTGCCCACCTTGACCTCCCACATTGCTAGGATTACAGGCATGAGCTGCTGTGACCAGCCAAGAGATATTATTTTTAAAATCGTAAGGAAGAGAAAATATATTTACTATTATTAAGTGGAAGTGAATCACATAAAAGTCTTCCTTCTCTTCTTCATGTTGAGTCGGCTGGGGAGGAGAACAGGAGGGTTGGTCTTGCTGTCTTAGAGGTGGCAGAGACAGAAGAGATGGAGGAGGCGAAAGGAGAGGCAGTCACACGCAGTGAAACTTTTATTGAGAAGATCCACTATCAGTGGGCCCACACAGTTCAAACCTGTGCTGTTCAAGGGTCAACTGTACAGTCATCCCTTGGTATCCATGAGGGATTGGTTCCAGGACCAGCCCCCCCGCCCCTCCCCTGTGCAATGGATATGAAATCCAGGAATGCTCAAGTCCCCTACATAAACAGGTAATAGGATCTGCATATCCTCCCATACACTTTAGATCATCTCTAAATTGCTTGTGACACCTAATACAATATAAATGCCACGCGAATCGTTGTGATACTTTACTGTTCAAGGAAAAGTGACAAGAAAAAGCTTGTACATTTCAATATAGATGCAATCATCCACATTTTTTCCTAGTATTTTCAATCCTCAGTTGGTTGAATGCCCAGACGCAGAACCCACAGATAAGAAGGGCTGACCGTATGCCCTTTTTTACTTTTTATGGGAATGGCTGCAGCCCATAATCATGTTTATAGCCTTTTTAATTCAATACACCATGTCAATAAATTTCCATAATACTATTTAAAATACTGCGGAACATTCCATCACATAAATACGCCACAACTTATTGCCCAATTCCCTACGACTGAACATTATGATGACATGTAACTTTTTTCTCTATGACGGATTACAATTCAACAAACTTCTCTGTACCTAAATCTTAGCATAACTTTTTAATGATTTTCTTAAAATAAACTTCTAGAAGAGGAGCTGCTGAGTTTAAGGTTTTGTTTTTTTTGATAAATACTGCCAGCTCACCACTGAAAAAAATTGTACCAATTTGTATTCTCTCGGTAGTGTGTGAGCTGTCCTCTGCTCCAGCACTCTCCGACATCTTTTTTTCTCAACCAATTTCAGAGGAAAAAAATAAAATACTAAAACCAGTATTTTATTGTTTTAATTCATTGTTCATGTCCCTGAATGATGCAGGGCAACGAAACGTTAAGAAGCTTACGCCTGTAATCCCAGCGCTTTGGGAGGCCAAGGCGGGCAGATCGAGTTCAGGAGTTCAAGACCAGCGTAGCCAACATGGTGAAACCCTGTCTCTACTAAAAACACAAAAATTAGCCAGGTATGGTGGCACGTGTCTGGAACCCCAGCTACTCAGGAGGCTGAGGCAGGAGAATCACTTGAACTCGGGAGGCAGAGGTTGCCAACACTGCACCATTGCACTCTAGCCTGGGCAACAAAGTGAGACTCCATCTCAAAAAAAGAAGAAGTTTCCATATCCAGTAAAGAAAATTTAAGCAAATAATACTAAAGAGGCTAGGTGTGGTAGCTCACCCCTGTAATCCCAGTACTTTGGGAAGCCAAGGTGGGCGGATCACTTGAGGCCAGGAGTTTGAGACCAGCTTGGCCAACATAGCGAAACCCTGTCTCTACTAAAAATACAAAAATTAGCTGGGTGTGGTGGTACGCGCTTGTAATCCCAGCTACTTCAGAGACTGAGGCAGGAGAATAGCTTGAACCTGGGCGGCAGAGGTTGCAGTGAGCTGAGCTTGCGACACTGCACTCCAGCCTGGGCAACAGAGCAAGGCTCTGTCTCAAAGAAAAAAAAAGAAAGAAAAGAAAGAAAAAGAAGAAAAAATACTAACGGGAGTCAGAAAGTGTTTTCCATCATAAGGATGGAGAAGCCACGTCAGTGGTCTGTGCCTAGCCGTGGGCACCAGCACATGGGGCATGATGGTACCCAGCAATGAAAGGAAAGCAAGGGCGGGGGGAGCTAGTGGGAGAATCAAGTAGATCCAGAAAGCTCTAGAAGAAGCCAAAGTTATCTCCTAAAAGATCCTACTAGGTACATGAAGAACAAGGGGAAACACTCCCCTCATAGTGCCAGAGAAAATGCTTCTACCTGGACCTTGAGGTCCAGCTGCCTAGTTATGATGTCCCCAGAACCCACTAGGTAAGGGAAGAGCCTCTTCCCATCTTCCATGAGCTTATCTGAAAGCTCGAGGTCTGGTTTTAGCCCAGCATTTAGCTTAAGAAAAAAAGCGGCCGGGCGCGGTGGCTCTCACCTGCAATCCTAGCACTTTGGGAGGCCGAGGTAGGTGGATCACCTGAGGTCAGGAGTTCAAGACCAGCCTGGCCATCATGGTGAAACCCCATCTTTAAAAAAAAAAAAAAAAAAAAAAAATGTACTTTCCAAATCTGTTGTTAATCAGGAGCCTAAGGCTGGGTAAAACTTATATTTTTTTTTAATAAGAAAAAAAGCAGAGTAGCCCTTTGCAGCTTTCCCCACATTTATATTTCTCTTCTCACTCTTTTCAAAATACTTCCCTTATCAAAGCCATGCCAGTAACAGCCACTACATGAATGACAGAAACAGAGCCATTTCACGAGGCGGGCGGCAAGCACTGCAGTTTTGTGCTTTCACAGTCACAATCTCTAATCCTCCCAGCTCTGTCTTGGCCACAAGGCAAGGCTGGTTACTGGTTTTTGTTTTGTTTCAAGCCAGGGTCTTGCTCTGTCACCAAGGCTGGAGTACAGTGGCACGATCACAGCTCACTGCAGCCTCCATTGATCCTGCCACCTCAGCTTCCTGAGTAGCTGGGACTACAAACCTGTGCACAACACCATGCTCAGCTAATTTTCTTCTTTTTTTTTTTTTTTTTTTTTTTGTAGAGATGGGGTTTCACTATGTTGCCTAGGCTGATGTCAAACTCCTGAACACAAGGGATCCTCCTGCCTCAGCCTCGAAAGTACTGCTATTACAGACATGAGCCACTGCACCCAGCCCTGATTACCATTATTCTCATTTTACACAACCCTGGGGCTGAAAGGGTAAACGATTTGCTCTAATCATAATTTGCGGAAGAGAGATGTCAGAACTAAAGGCTCCACGCTTCTGTGCTCCCAACCTCATGACCAGGAAGCATGCAGAACCATCCTGCTCCTCCTGATCACAGCACAAAGGCTCACACACACACTCTGATGCTCACTTAGCATGGCCTTCCACCTAGAAGAAAGAAGATGCTTGGGAGCAAGCCGGCTTATCCACGCGCCAGTTCATCGGGAACAGAATGAGAACACAGAGCCCTAGAGCAAACTCCTCTAGTGTAAAATTCACAGGAAAGAAAACAGAATTCATAAGCAAAAACGGAATAAGAAAGGGTAAGGAATTATTCTGTAAGTGGTGTGAAAGTTTTATTCAAGTGTTTACATTTCTCTCAGTTCTCTAATCAGAAGTCATTTAACACACATCATAGAAAACACAAAAACAGAAATAAAACCTAAGATGCTGCTTTACTGACCCACTTCAGAAGTCTTCTGATTAATCTACTCTCATTTCTCAGCAAACACTAGATAGTATATCCGTTTTTGTCTCTTGCAGAATGTCACGTTACAAACCCAAAATCAACAAGCATGAAATTAAACCATTTTCTTCAGACTAATTCACCTTTGTTCACTCATTCTCCACATACATGCTCACACTATCTCAAAGAACCTCTAAGGGTCCAGATACTTAATCCGCATTTTATGGAAATTCTTTTATTTTGCAAGGAGAATAGGATGTCTCTAAGAATTCCTGAAGAAAACATATCAACTAATATTCCAACTTCAGCTTGATAGCACATATACCTGGGTCTTAGCACCACCCCATAAACATGTGCCATTCTCTTTTAAAACTTCATTGTTGTTTTTAGATCAAATAGTTACCCAAAGTAGAGGGCAAGAACATGACTACATACTTCTCTTTTCCACCTAAAATTAATCTCACTAGTGCCAATTATTTTCAGGAAAGAAACTCGTCTCCAAAGGGTGCTTGAAAAAAGAAAAAAAAATTGGACAAGAACGTTAGACCTCCGGGCAAATCCTTTACATCATTTGAGCCTTGGCAAGTGAAACTCTGGAGAGACAAGTGCATTTATCAGGAATCTGCTTCATCAATCTGAAAGAGAAAATTATGTTAAGGGATAAGCCACCATTAATTAATGTTTATTGTATCCCCACTGGGTAAATGACACTGCAGTCACCATTTTACAAAAGAGAGAACACAATTCCTGCACTCGAACTGCTTACAATGTAATCCTCAAGGCACTCAAATATGACACAGAATAATGATATATAATACACAGCACTTTGCAAAAGAGCTAACCACTCTTTGCCGACACCTGCATTTGAAATTGCTTTCCAGTGATGGAAATGAACTGGCCTGGATCCATTTCTACTCCTTCTCCACACTTCCTCACTGCTCGGAGCATGCACTTTTAAAGAGCACATGTAAGGGTATATCGTCCATGACCACGGTTCATATAAATAAACACACAGAATGAACTTACTACATTAAAACTGGTTCCACATAGATCTCTCCATGGCCCAGCCTGCTGATGGAATCAACTCTTTCTGGGCAGAACCCATGAGATCTTTTTCAAAGGAAATGCCTGATGTATGTTTGATGGGTGAATGAATGGAGGAAAAACGAAGGGAGGAAGGAAATGGGAAGACAGGGCAAGTGAAAGGAAGGAGGATTCAAGGGAGGCAGAACAGGGGAAGAAGGAAGGGAAGAATAAAGGAAGAAGACAGACGGAAGAAGGATCGAGTTCCAAGGTTTCTGGAAGTTTTAAGACGCTGGCATGGTTCTCTAGCAGATCTGAGAAGTCCTTTCCACTGCCCCTAGTTTGTTGTTACTACTTTCACCCGAGGAATAAAAGATCTTGTCCCCCTTTAGCCTGGGACCTAGAAGCTTCAGCCTTAACAATTATTTCTCTCCAATACCAATCTCCCAGCATGGGAGGAGCATTCTAACTGCACATTATACATCTCTGGGCACACAATCCCAAATTTCTTAGAGCCTCTAACTTAATCTATATGATTGATCGTGGAATAAAGAAAGCGCTACCTGAATGAGTTCCAGACTCAACTTCCAGTGAAGTCCATGAATTCGTTTTCTCTTAATTTTTATCCTCTCTTCAACCTTGGCTTACAGGTTGTTTTCCCCAGGCAGCCTTCCACCATCCTCCCAAAAGGCCATGATCCCCATCATCCATAAAACACATCACAGTTGTAACTAACTTACCACTTTTTTTCTTTTTTCTTCTTTTTTTATCCTGGAGGCAGGGTCTTGCTCTGTGGCCCAGACTGGAGTGCTGTGGCGAGATCACGGTTCACTGCAGCCTCCGCCTCCTGAGCTCAGATAATCCTCCCACCTCAGCCTCCTGGGTAGCCGGGACTATAGGCACATGCCACCATGCCCAACTAAGTTTTTTTTTTTTTTTGTAGACACAGGATTTTACCATGTTGCCCAGGTTGGTCTAGAACCCCTAAGCTCAAGCGATCTGCCCACCTTAGCCTCCCAAAGTGCTAGGATTACAGGTATGAGTCACTGCACCCAGCCTCTACTGATGTGTTGTCACTAACTGGTTAATCTGTCTTGCCCTTACCAGGCTCTAAGTGCCACTTTGTCTCTTCTGTTTACTGTTGTTTCCCCAAACCTAGGACAAGATGTGGCAAACAGTGGGCAAAAAAAGAAAGAATGAGTTAGAACAATGAGTGAATGAATGAATGAATATACAAAGGAGAGCACCCAGGAATCTCTTTGAGAGCTGGGAAGTGGCTGTTCTCCTCCCTTCACACAGGTAAGAAGATTGGTTTAAATACCACTAAGAGATGGATCGATTTGAACAAAAACAATGTATACACCCAATCTAAGTGACAGCCAGTGGGACTTTAAAATTAGCAAGTAAAAAAGGAGGTACAATATCATTTCTGGGGATAAGTAGGACCAGGTCTGGGTTTTCTGTTTTGTTTTCTCGTTTTTTTTTTTTTTAATAAATTTTTATTTTAAAAAATGTTAAGATGGGGTTTCACCATGATGGCCAGGCTGGTCTTGAACTCCTGACCTCAGGTGATTTGCCCACCTCGGCCTCCCAAAGTGCTGGGACCACAGATGTGAGCCACCCCACCCAGCCTGTCTTCTTGTTCTATCAAGACTGAGAAGCTCAGCAGGCAGGACAAGGTTTCATATTTTCCTTGTATACCTCCCAGGGTTTAGTTGATCACAGTCAACGAGAAAGTTTGGTAGCAAAGAATAGAAACCACCCACACTCGTGCAAGGAGAAGGGGATTTGTTGCATGGATATAGGAAAGAGGTGCCCAGAATTTACCTGAAACAGCTGCTCCCTCTTTTCTCCAGAGATAACGGCAGTCTCTTATTTCTCTCTGCCCCTCGGTCTCTATGATCCCTGGTTTTCACACCTTTCTCTCTCTTCTTGCTCAACTCAACCTCCTCCACTTGCAACAAAGCCCAGCAGAGCCACTGGAGCCCAGTCTACTCAAGCCTGCAGTTTCTTTCTCTCTAATTCAGATGAGAGAAAGCGTGTTTGAGTTACTGGCCCTAGGTCAGTTGCCTGCCTCGACCCCCTCAGCTGACACTTGGGATGTGGAAAATAGTGGCCATATCATGCAGCACACCATGTGGACACAGATCCCCCATTTCAACATAGGGTCTTCACTCTGCCCCCTGCTCTGACTGTGATATTTGGCCCAATATAAAAGTTTTTTTTTTGAGACAGGGTCTCACTTTGCCGTCGCCCAGGCTGGAGTGCAGTGGCACAATCGTGGCTCATTGCAGACTGAATCTCCATGGCTCAGGTGATCCTCTGAGCTCAGCCTCCCAAGTAGCTGGGAGTATAGTCTCATGCCACGACATCTGGATAACTTTTATTTTTGTAGAGATGGGGTCTCATTATGTTGCCCAGGCTGGTCTTGAACTCCTAGCCTCAAGTGATTTTCCTCCTCAGACCCTCAAACTGCTGGGATTACAGGTATGAGCAACTATGCTGGCCCCAGCAAAGAATTCTGATATTCATGAGCTCTAAGGATACGCCCTATTTACAAATACTTTTAAAACTGGTTTCACAGGATTTGTATGTCAACTGGAACATCAGTTAAGGCTTTTATGCAAGACAATTAATCAAATAATGGAATGTTTCTCAAAACTTCACACTGACATGACATGACTGCCAGGGTTACAAAGCTTCCTGTCAGGCGGCCTGAAGTGTACTAACTTCTTATAAATGCCTGTGATGAACACCCAGCTGTAACCAAGCCCAGAACACCCCGCCTCCTCTTCTTTCATCTGCAGTACAATCTCATAATGAAAAGCCAATAGAATCTGCCAGTTTATAGAGGAGACTGAAGAGAAACGAGGGTTCAGTCCACAGTCCTCTCTAAGCTTAGCCTTTCCCTGGTGATTCCTAAGTCTAGAAAACAACCCAATTCGCTATGTTATCTACTTTTTCATATCAGGTCTGCAGGTCTATACGTTCATTAACTTTGTGGAAATTAAAATTACCACCAAGGAGCTCTGGATTTTGCTACAGTATCAGCCAAGTCTCTCTTTCAAGAGCCCTCTGGCGTTTTGCTCACGTAGACTGTAATTAAAACAGTTCTCTTTTTTCATGGGAATAAGTTCTTCTCCCATGACCATCACTAAGCCACTGAGAAAAAAAACTCAACTGCGGTCCCTGCAATTACCACTTGGAAAACACAGGATCTAAAAAATACAACTGTATGTAATTCGCACAAACGGTGGCTTTCTATCCTGTCCCTGCCTCCTCATAAATACACTACCTACTTGGCAACATGACGTTTCTTGACTTCCTGTCAGGTTACACCTGCCTAGAAAGCTTTTCCTCCCCATGTCTCATGGACAAAGTCCTATGAGGCTTCCAATGCCCTTCCTCAGTTCTTCTTCACAAAGCCTTCCCTGCCTCCCACTTAGAAGTCACCATGCCCCAGTCTCTCAGGGCCCTCCCGTGAGCACCTGCCCTTCTCTTCTGTAAGGCCTTGAGGTCTGAGGGGCAGGCCCATGTCCCTGCTCTTGTATCACTTGGCTAGTGCAAGGTGGCGCTGATTAAGTTTTTAATGAACCACTGAATGCACCCTTCAGCCTCTAGGACTATGCCTCAGGCTTCAGATTTGTTTCTTCCAGGTGAAAATACTCTGCTTCAGTTGTTATTATGGTGCCAGTAGTTGGGGATGTCACAGGGCGAACCTCAAAATTTGGGTTCAGTCTGGGAGGTCACATGGGTCCTTGGCTTCATGTAGAAAGGAATTCAAAAGCCAGCCTACGGAGTAAAGAAAAAGCAAGTTTATTAAGAAAGTAAAGTAGGCTGGGTGCGGTGGCTTACGCCTATAATCCCAGCACTTTGGGAGGCTGAGGCGGGCGAATCACCTAAGGTCAGGAGTTCGAGACCAGCCTGACCAACATGGAGAAACTCCATCTCTACTAAAAATGCAAAAAAAAAAAAGCTAGGCATGGTCATGCATGCCTGTAATCCCAGCTACTCCGGAGGCTGAGGCAGGAGAATCACCTGAACCCGGGAGGCGGAGGTTGCAGTGAGCCAAGATCGCACCACTGCACTCTATGCTGGGCAACAAGAGAAAAATTCAATCTCAAAAAAAAAAAAAAAAGAAAGTAAAGGAATAAAGGAATAGCTACTCGATAGAGCAGCCCTGAGGGCTGCTGGTTGGCTATTTGTATGGTTATTTCTTCATCACCAGCTAAAACAGGGATAGATTGTTCGTGAGTTTTCCCAGAACGGAGGGTTCCTCCTCCTTCTTGGGAAGCTTCCCGACATTGCCACGGCATTTGTAAACTGTGATGGCGCTGGTGGGACTGTTTCCTACATATTAAGGCATTATAATTAGCGTATGCCTAGCAGTGAGGACGACCAGAGGTCACCTTCACAGCCATCTCGGATTTGGCAGGTTTGGGCTGGCTTCTTTAACGGCATCTCATTTTATCAGCGGGGGTTTCTGTGACCCATACCTTGGCAAAACCAGTCCTGCCAAACTCTTGTCTCAGAGCTGGCCAAATTTTGGCTAATCTAACCATTTACAGAAGAAGAATGTATTTTCTCCTTCAGTTCAGAAAATAACTACCCATTGTCTCCTTTTAGACTTATCTGTGTACTATTAATTCACCACTTTTAAACTAAGCTTTTAGAAAATATATTAGTATCCTTCCAGATATTTTTTCAGATTTCTCAAATGCAAAATAAACACATTGTAATTCTTTCCCCCACTACAACATAAATACATATTTCACTCCAGGGATAAATTGGTGTATTTTCACATAAATTTCACGTAAATAAATAAAAGGTAACCGGCAGCCTAAGGAAATGCTCCCTGGCTCCATTCCTAGGCTTCTGACTGTATACTTCGCCCTCCACACCACCCCAACGCACCAAGAACCGAAACCCACATCTGTAAACAAGGCAATTCCTCTAGCAAGAATCTTTCTTCAAATTGAAATATATGCTAGATTTTAATCAAGCTGCATTTATTTTACAAACCATTTCCTCAGCATTCACATTGGGTTGGTATTACCCCTTAAGGGGTCTTACAGCTCTGAAAGCCTTGTGAATCTGAAGAGCAATGACCATTTTTGCCCATTCCATTGCTGCCCCCTGCTGACAAAAGAATGGACACCTTTGGCAGACACTGCTCTTTCCTGAGAAGATGGCAGCTGCAGAAAAATAAGCCAACTGACCTAGAGTGCCAAGCCCCATGAAAAACAAGAAAGGGGCCCTTAAGACATGGTACCTGGCTGGGCGTGGCAGCTCACACCTGTAATCCCAGCACTTTGGGAGGTCAGGAGATCAAGACCATCCTGACCAACATGCTGAAACTCTCTCTCTACTAAAATACAAAAATTAGCCAGGTGTGGTGCTGCACGCCTATAGTCCCAGCTACTCAGGAGTCCCAGCTACTCAGGAGGCTTGTATCCAGGAGGCAGAGATTGCAGTGAGCCAAGATCGCGCCACTGCACTCCAGCCTCACGACAGAACAAGACTCCGTCTCAAAAACAAAAACAAAAAGAGACATGGTACCCAAAAGAGCAGAGGAGACAAAACATGCATGCATGAAATAATCAAAGAACAGAATTAAAATATATTATCTTTTTAATAAAACGATAATATATTTTTATTATAAAATAACTCATTATAAAAATATATGAGTTACATAGTCAGGGCTGCCAAGACTACAGGATTTGGGAAAAGGAGGGGCAGAAGAAGATGAAAACGCCATACAGGCTGTCAGTTCCCAACCTGTTCACCACTAAGGAACCCCACCTCACCCACTTCTTGCTTTCAGTTATTTGTCTACATAAGAAAACCCCAGCCAAGAGCAAAGAAAGAGATAACCACTTGACTTTCATTAGGTAGTTTTAAATGGTGAAAATAGTTCATGGATCCCCTAAGAGAGAAGGTTCTGAAATCTAGGAGCCCTAAGATGCCATTTCAATGGGCTTTTCAAGGGGTTTGGGAATATTCACAGAATATATTTGGATTTAGGATTACATGAGTTTTACTGGGGATCTGAAGGAACTCCCCAGGCCTCCACAACCAAGTTTTATTGGGGTCTAAAGGAACTCCCCAACCTCCTTGATTTAGAAGGAGACAAGATAATCACCCCTGGCACCTGGACCCATCTAGATTAAGTAAATTTACAAGGCTGCAGAAGGAGGTCTTCAGGACTCAGACCTTATAGAAGTTAATCACTTACGTCTTTAGATGAGTACACACTTACACATTGACATATAGCTTAGAAGGTGTATACACTCTGGAAAACTTAGTAATTTTGAGTCGGTCTGACGATATTCTCCCGCCTTCTCCCTATACCCCATTACAGAAATAAACCCTCTTTGTTCTTAGTTCGTCTGCATCTTGCTATTGGGCCGCAAGAATAAGCACCCCGACCCTTGGTTCAGTCTGGGAATACTATGTCATTTTAGCCACACATCATGAAACATGTTCATTTAGGAAGCAATAGATTCAATGTAAAACATATTACACTTCTCTTGCAGAATGATTCGCCTAGCAGATTTTTTTTTTTAAGTTACCAAATCAGTTACAGCTGATTCTCATTATGCACAGTAGTTATGTTCGATTAAAGTCTCCACAAGCACTGAATTAGACAGTACTAAACGTTAGCTCCTGGGGAAATAGAGGGTTAGGTTCCCGCAAATCTCTGTTCACTACCATTTTATCAACCAAAATACCATTAGCTTTATACAGGTTCAATTGCCAAGGTCCTTGTAAAATAAGCCAGTTTTGTTAGCATTGAAAACCAGCCGTTCCACATAACCCCTGTCCTTTTTTAACATTTAGCAGGTACAGTCCATCATCAGTAGTTCTGCTCCAAAAAGTCACCACAAATAGTGAATGAGCAAATACCGAACCTCTGGGGAAATGTATGTATGGGTGTTTCTCACATAGACTATAACATTAAATGCAAAAACACTCATCTTGGTGGATTTTATTTTATTTTACAAAAGAGAAAATGAGGTCCAAAAGTGGTCAGCCACTTGCCTGAGTCTACGTCACTAACAGATGCCAGCGTTGGGATTCGAACCCCCACCACGTGGTCCCAGAGCTGAACTTCTGGTACTGCACTGCAATCCACTGGCCCTGCCGTCTCCATCCTCTGGTCATCTCTGCATGAAGCTGAAACAAGAAGGCTGAGCCCTGCCTTGTTTGCCCTCCCTGGGAACATACGCATCTGGAAACACAGTTTTCACCTTCTGTGAGTGTCTGCAAATGACCACCAAAGCCCTGCAAGTATCAATGAAGTTATGAATACATTTTAGCAAGTAGGAGAATTTGCAAATACAGAATCTGTGAGTAATGAGGATAGACTATATTTTTAAAATTCCTTCTCGGATTCTTGATTCTCAGAACCTTCCTCTTCTGTAAATGTAACACTTTTCATGTCATATCGCCTTTCAAAATGTGTAAGCCAGCACTAGCAAAGAAGAGTTTCACATTTCCTGATCCTAGGTAATTTCCAAACTTTTTTTTGAGACGGAGTCTCACTCTGTTACCAGGCTGCAGTGTAGAGGCGGGGTCTTGGCTCACTGCAACCTCCGCCTCCTGGTTTCAAGTGATTCTCCTGCCTCAGCCTCCCAAGTAGCTGGGACTACAGGCGTGTGCCACCACGCCCGGCTAATGTTTTTATTATTTTTATTTTTAGTAGAGACAGGGTTTTAGCCAGGATGGTCTCGATATCTTGACCTCATGATCCACCCACCTTGGGATTACAGGTGTGAGCCACTGTGCTCGGCTCAAACTTTTTTTTTTTTTTTTTTTTTTTTTTTTGGCTTTCAGTCCCACAGTGCTGTCCACTATGCTTAAAAAAAAAAAAAAATCAGCCATCTCTTGAATCCACAAATGTAGCTGTTTTCTATTTTTCCCAAAGTTTCATAGGCACTATAGATGTTACGTTAACACTTTCCAGAGTGGCCTCACATACAGATTGGCAAATTTCCTCTTCCTTTTTTAGATGTACTACATTTTCATTCATTAACATAGAACTCACAGCCAGCTGCACTATAACTCACACAAGTATGTCGGACATAAATATTTTCTCTCTAAGGCATATCACAACTACGCCTGGGGGACATTTATCACAGCAAAATCACCAAGAAAACACACAAACATGCCCAAACTGTAAAATGGGGCTCACAACAGCTCTCATCACATAGGCTTATCACGAGGAATGAATTAGTTAATACATGTGAATCACTTAGAAAAGCTGCTAACTCACAGCAAGTGCTACACGCCTGTGTCTGTTGCTATCCCTGTCATACTGACATTTGAAGAAATGAGGCTTGTGTTTGTACCAAAGGTCCCATATATTACGGATTTGTCTGATTGTCCTTCATGGGGGTGGTTTACTTGCCTCTCTATCCCCTGTATTTTCTTCAAACCAGAAGTAGGTCTATAGGTCTGATTTGATTCGGAATGGGAATACTCATGAGTGTGGCTGAGAACGTCACACTTCATCACGCGGCAGGCACATCAGGTTGCCCCACGGTCATGACGCTTAGATACTCAAGTGAGGGGCACACCACCTGGTACCTCTTTTGAAAGCTTTGTTTTCAGGCTCGTAATTAGCAAGTAATCTTTCATACATTACAAATATACATTTAAAAACCCACAAATACACTTAGTAACAGGCTGCTTTTCAACAACTTTCACCTACTGGCTTTAGCATTCCTTAACGGTCTTTGCCTAAATCACTTATTTCTTTGGGGATTGCAGTGTGGTAATTTTTTCTTTCTTTTCTTTTTTTTTTTTTGACACAGAGTTTCACTCTTGTTGCCCAGGCTGGAGTGCAATGGCACGATCTTGGCTCACTGCAACCTCCACCTCCTGGGTTCAAGCGAATCTCCTGCCTCAGCCTCTTGAGTAGCTGGGGTTACAGGCATGTGCCACCACGCCCAGCTAATTTTGGATTTTTAGTAGAAACAGGTTTTCTCCACGTTGGTCGGGCTGGTCTCAAACTCCTGACCTCAGGGCTCCCAAAGTGCCGGGATTACAGGCGTGAGCCACCGCGCCCAGCCAGTGATTTTCTAACTCTATTATTCTTTCTACATTTACTAGTTGACATTCTGCCCCTCTCCCACCTGCCACCTTGGTTCTTCCTGTCATTACAGATTCAAGGATTAACTTTTCCTTTTACTCTGAATGTTAGAAAATATTAGCATGATCATCTTTTTGACAAACCCCCACGAGTCTTTGAGCACCTCCTTGCCCTCTAGTATTACAAAACATCCCAGGCTTATTTTGCACTTTCCCTGTTCCTGACCTGGAATCAGCCATTACAGCATGGGTTAAAATATTCTTTTTTAAATAAAAAAGAAAATTATTTTACTTTTAAAAAGAATCACGACAGAGCCAGACTGAGAAGAGTAAAGAACGAACCAGGGCCGGGTGCAGTGGCTCACGCCTGTAATCCCAGCACTTTGGGAGGCCGAGGCGGGTGGATCACGAGGTCAAGAGATCAAGACCATCCTGGTCAACATGGTTAAACCCCGTCTCTACTAAAAAAAAAAAATACAAAAATTAGCTGGGCATGGTAGCGCAGCCTGTAGTCCCAGCTGCTCGGGAGGCTGAGGCAGAATTGCTTGAACCCAGGAGGCGGAGGTTGCAGTGAGCTGAGATTGTGCCATTGCACTCCAGCCTGGGTAACAAGAGCGAAACTCCGTCTCAAAAAACAAAGAACGAACCAAAGAGACCAGCAGCCAGGCTCTTGCAGGCATCCCGGTGAGAGCTGATAGCAGGGAAGATGGTCAAAGGGACCGGGGTCTGGATATACTTTGAAGAAACAGGTGACAGAATATCCTTTTTTTTTCTTTTTTGAGATGGATTTTGCTCTGTCACCCAGGCTGGAGAACAATGGCGCCATCCCGGATTATTGCAACCTCTGCCTCCCAGGCTCAAGCCATTCTCCTGCCTCAGCCTCCAGAGTAGCTGGGATTTCAGGTGCATGCCACCATGCCCAGCTGATTTTTGTATTTTCAGTATAGGCAGTTTCACCATGTTGGCCAGGCTGGTCTTGAGCTCCTGACCTTTCATGATCTGCCCGCCTTGGCCTTCCAAACTGTTGGGATTACAGGCATGAGTCACCAAGCCCGGCCCAGATACAGGATATAAGAACAAACGGAACAAACGACCAAGAATGACTTCAAGGTCAGAATTGGAACAACTGAAAGAATGGAGTTCCCATTTATTAATATAAGAAGACAGAGAAGTGAGTTTTTGCTGCTGCTTGTTTCGGAAGATAGGGAGACAACTGGATACATGAGTGTGGCATTCCCGGAAGAAGCCAGGATGAAAGACAGACCACTTAGGCATGGTTGGCATATAGGCTATAATTAAAGGCACCACTCTGGAAGAGGTCGCCAAGAGCATGACTGAAGCTGGAGGAGACAGAAAGGCCAACATCTCAGCGACGGAGACATAAGATGGAACCAGCAATGGAGACCAAGGAGCATGAGTGACTTGTGCAGTGGGAGGCGAGAAGCCAGGCAGCGCATTGGCCGGCACTCCACGAGAGGCCAGTGTCTCCAAGAGGAAGTGGCCAGTTGGACCCAGTCCTGCTGACAGGTCAGTGCAGTGCCGGGAACTGAGCACTGAATTCGTCACCATGGAGATCACTGGTCACCTTGATGGGAACTGTTTTAGTGGAAATTGTGGAGGAAAAGAACCTTAGTAGGGTTGACTTAAGCAAGACTGAAAACAGGGAAGACAGACAATGCTTTTGGGAAGATTCCTTTTAAAGGGAAACAGAGAAATGACCCATAGTTAGAGGGACAGTGTGTGGTCAGGTGAGAGGTTTTTAAGATGGAAGAAGCTATAGCTTTGTATCCTAACAGGAAAGATCCAGCAAATTGACAGTAGAAGAGCAAGATGGGAAAACTACCAGAACACCATGCCGGAGCAGGCGAGAGGGAATGAGAGTGTCAACCTGAGTGGCCAGGCTGGCTGACACAGGCGAAGACAATGTCGGGCAAGAGAGGCCGGCGAGCAAGCGGAGGTGGAGGGAAGAGACTGTTGGAAGTCCTCTTTTGTTTTGGGGTTTTTTTTCTGGTTTGTTTTTGTTTTTATTTTGTTTGAAACAGAGTCTTGCTCTTGTTGCCCAGGCTGGAGTTTAATGGCACGATCTCGGCTCACTGCAACCTCCGCCTTCTGGGTTCAAGCGATTCTCCTGCCTCAGCTTCCTGAGTAGCTGGGATTACAGGCACCTGCCACCACACCTGGAGAATTTTTGTATTTTTAATAGAAATGGGGTTTCACTATGCTGACCAGGTTGGTCTCAAACTCCTGACCTCATAATCTGCCCACCATGGCCTCACGAAGTGCTGGGATTGCAGGCGTGAGCCACCTGCCAGTGGGAAGTTCTGTTTTGATTGTTTTTGTTCTCAGTGAAAATGGAGCTTGGGGGCTGGGTGTAGTGGCTCATGCCTGTAATCCCAATACTTTGGGAGGCCATGGTGGGTGGATTACCTGAGGTCAAGAGTTCGAGACCAGCCTGGCCAACATGGTGAAACCCCATCTTTACTAAAAGTACAAAACTTAGCCGGGCATGGTGGCACCTACCTGTAATCCCAGCTACTCGAGGTTGGGGGGGTGGAGGCAGGAGAATCATTTGAACCCCTGGGGGTCAGAGGTTGCAGTGAGCCAAGATTGTGCCACTACACTCCAGCCTGGGCAACAGAGTAAGACTCGGTCTCAAAAAAAAAAAAAGAATGGAGCTGGGGAAGGAAGTGCTGGAGGTTCAAGGATTTAAAAAAGGGTTTGCCCCGTGAGTACAGGCAAGTGAGAATGGGCAACAGATCTGAGGGGCATGCAAAGGACTGCTTCCACTTTCCACTTCTTCCACTTCCGTGGAGAACCACGGAACTTAGGCTGATTCAAGAAGAAAACAGAAGCATGCAAAGAAGGGTTCACAGGGGAAAGAGGAAGGACGCTAGCGGGTTAAAAAGCTGTCGGAGTGAAGGATCAAGATGCTGCCTGGAAAACACAGGAAAAGGAGGGGTGGTTAACAGATCAAGAAGGAGTGGAAACCTTTAGTAATGTTAAGGTCATAGGTTTGAGCATGGCAGGCAGTGTATGAGGAGGCAGATCAGGGAATTGAAAGTATTCTACGTGGATGCTGAAATCACGAAAATTATGATAGGGCACTGCCGGAGGGAGCGACGGTGACTCACAAACTGAAACTGTCAAGGGACGAAGGCGGGATGGTGGGGAACACAGTGTGATGCTGACGGGAGACTCAAAAGTAGGTGCTCGTAGGGAATGAGTAACCTGAAGTGGCAAAGGAAAAACAGCCACTTACTCCATCTCCAGGCCTTGGAGGAGTGGGAGAGAATGCTGCCGCCATGTACGAGGGCTCTGGGGGAGAACCAGGTTCCAGTTACAGAACAAGGTGAAGAAATCATTAAAGAGCAGGCTGAGGATGTAGAGGACTATGTTGATGATGCAATGTGAATTCCAAGGAGCACAGTGAAAGGGTCTCAGGAGTTAGGGAGGGGGCAAAAGAGACAACACAGAGGCACATGGGGACGCAAGTCTGGAGGCTGCAATGACCTGGGAGCCCGGGGTTTCTGGCGGTGGCTGCCGCCTTCTGGATTAAACAGCGTAATGAGATCAGACTCAACGGTCTCAATCAGATGGTAGCGGCAAAACTGTGTGATACGTCTTAAAATTGAGATTAATTACATATAAAAGTCAAGCAATTATCCAACAAGCACACTGAAAAAATGCCCAACGTCACTACTCACAAGGGATGTGCAAATCAAAACCAGGTACCATTTCACAACCACTAGAATGGCTGTAATCAACACAGGAGAAGAACTGTAAAAGCTGACAAGAATGCGAGGAATTGGAACCTTCTTACATTGTGGGTGAGAATGTCAAACGGCCCAGCTGCTGCAAACACAGTTGGGCAATTCCTCAAAAAGTTAAACATAAAATTACCACGTGACCCAGAAATGTCTAACCCCAAATAAATGAACACTGGTACCTAAGCAGATCCAAGCCCACGACTGTTCACAGCAGCACTATTCACAAGAGCCAAAGCTGGAAGCAGCCCAAATGTCCACCAACAGATGAATGGATAAATGTGGAATAACTAATACAATGGAACCTTATCAGATATAAAAAGGAATGAAATACTAGTACATGCTACAAGATGGATAAACTTCAAAAACACTGTAAGTGAAAGGAGACACGAAATCATAAATTGTAGGATTCTATTTACATGAAATATTCAGAAGAGGCAGATCCACAGAACCACGATTGGCGGTTGCCCAGGGCTGAGGGGAGTTGGGAATGAAGGGCTGACTGCTACACAGGTATGCTGTGTTTTCTTGGGGTGATGAAAATGTTTTGGAACTAGATAAAAGCAGCAGTTTCACAATACTGTGAATGCACTAAAAGCCACTGAATTGTTCACTTTAAAATGGTTAACATGTTAGGGGATTTCACCTCAATAAAACAATTTTTTAAAATGTTTACACTCACGCCTGTAATCCCAGCACTTTGGGAGGCCGAGGCGGGAGGATCACGAGATCAGGAGTTCAAGACCAGACTGGCTGACATGGTGATACCTCATCTCTACTAAAAATGCAAAAATTAGCTGAGCATGGTGGCTGATGCCTATAATCTCAGCTACTTGGGAGGCTGAGGTAGGAGAATTGCTTGAACCAGTACCCAGGAGGCGAGGTTGCAGTGAGCCGAGATCGCACCACTGCACTCCAGCCTGGGCTACAGAACGAGATTCCATCTCAAAAAAAAAAAAAAAAAAGTGTTTATAAAGAGAAAACAAATCAAAGCAATTCTTTAACCATTTCAAGATCAGACAACCCTTAATCCTACAATAAAAGATTTAAATGTTATTTAGTATAAATGTCATGCAATTATCACTGGAGTTTGCAACTAGGCTTTCTAAACACATAGAGCCTTCTGAAAACTTTCATTTAGAATCCCCATTGTGAAGGGACGCCCCCAGCACTGAATAGCATATCAGATGACATGTCCCTGGCTCACCTCTGCCCAGCTCTGTATCACGAGAAATAATGAACAGTGGTAACAGAATGTAACCTTGTTTTCTAATTTGTTGTTATAACCTAATACACTCTTCAAAGCCAAGTAATTTTTTTTTCATCAACTCTTTCTGAGGTGTGTGAGTGACTCGCCATTGTCCCCCTGGCTTGCTGGTTACTAAGAGTATTTGACTCAGTAGACAATACATGGGGTGCTAATTCCCTTTCTCCGCAAGAGTGTACAGCACAGGACTAGGTTCAAGATGGCAGACAGGAGACAGGACTGACGTGCAGCTCCCACTTAGATGAATGGAACCGTGTGTGGAAACTCACACCATGGACTTTTGCTCCAGGAACTGCTGTGGGAGGGTACTAGGAAGACCAAAAGAATTCACAGATCCTCTGAATCAAGTGGGAAGCCACGGCAAATTCCCCAAGACAAGCAAAAAGCTGAGTTCCCAAAGTGTGACAGGGGAAAGCCTGCCTCCAAACACACGTCCCCACTGGGGAATCCAAAAATCCAGATTCCAGGAGAAGGATTTAACCTTACCTAGAGCTGAAATGGATTTAGCATGAAATATAAAATTAGAAGCGGCAGTGAGAAGAGCCTTTTAGGCACTCCCATTCTCCAGCGCAAGCCCAGGGAAGCCATGCCTGACTATATCTCACAGAAGTCCTTGGGGGAAGGCAGCTGGTGGAATCTGGGAAGGGTCACAGAGTGAAAGAAGCATCCAACTGAACTTTGTAATCATTTTGACTGGGCAAAACTCTCTTGAGCAGGATCTGGGGGCAAACAGGAAATGCTGGAGGAAGGTGAGCAGGAGTTGCAGTAGACAGTATGGACAGACGGGGAGGGGTGTGGCCTGAAAGCCATGCTTGCTTTCTCAGTGGAGACACTTATAGCCTTGGGCTAGGCCCGAGTCCTGCACGTGTGCAGGCTGCCTGGAGATAAACTCAGTGCTATTAGCAAGACTGCCCTTGCCAAGTGTATGGGAGTTGGGTGAGGCCTATTGCCACCAGCTTTCCCCTACATCCCTAGTGACAGAGGCAGCCATAAGCCCCTCTGGAACACAACTCCATTGGCCTGAGAAACCACCTCCCACCATCCTCCACAGTGGCCATGCATGGCAAGCCCTGCCCAAGGAGATTCTGAGCTCAGACCCACCTAACCCTGCCTCCACCTGATAGTATTTCTCTACAATCGATAGTTTCAAAAATTGAAGTAGTAGAGGAACTTCAGAGCTCTCAGGCAAGGCCTTACAATTAACCTAATCTGACAAAGACAAAGACAAAGTAATTTTACAAAAGGAACAAAGACTCCAAGAAGTTTGGGATTATGTTAAACAACCAAACCTAAGAATAACTGGTGTTCCTGAGGAAAAAGAAAAATCTAAACATTTGGAAAACATATTGGAGGCAAAAATCAAGGAAAAATTCCCTGGCCTTGCAAGAGATCTAGACATCCAAATACAAGAGGCTCAAAGAACACCTGGGAAATGCATTGCAAAAACATCATCACTGAGGCCCACAGTCATCAGGTTATCTAGAGTCAAGACAAAGGAAAGAATCTTAAGAGCTGTGAGGCAAAAGTATCAGGTAACCTATAAAGGAATACCTATCAGATTAACAGCAGATTTCTCAGTAGAAACCTTAGAAGCCATAAGGGATTGGGATCCTATCTTTAGCCTCCTCAAACAAAATAACTGCTAGCAAAGAATTTTGTATCCAGCAAAACTAAGCTTTATAAACAAAGGAAAGATAAAGTTTTTTTGGACAAACGCTGAGAGAATTTCACCACCACCAAGCACTATACCACCACCAACTACAACAAAGAATGCCAAAAGGAATTCTACCTCTTAAGACAAAACCTCAAAATACACCAAAATAGAACCTCCGTAAAGTATAAATCTCACAGCGCCTTTAAAAACAGTAACACAATTAAAAAAAATAAAACAAGGTATTCAGACAACAATTAGCACAATGGATAGAACAATATCTCACATCTAAATTGTAATATTGACTGTAAATGGTCTAATGCTTCACTTTAAAAATACAGAATGGCAGAATGGATAAAAATCCACCAACCAAGTATCGGCTGTCTTCAAGAAATTCACCTAATGCATAAGGTCTGACATAAACTCAAGGTAAAGGAGTAGAAAAAGATACTCCATCCAAACAGATACAAAAAGTGAGTAGGCGTTGCTATTGTATCAGTCAAAAGCAACAACAGTTTAAAAAGGTAAAGAGGGACATTATATAATGATAAAAGGATCAGTCCAACAGGAAAAAAAATCCCAATCCTAAATATAAATGCCCCTGGAGCTCCCAAATTTATAAAACAATTATTACTAGGCATAAGAAATTAGATAGTAATACAATAATAGTGGGGGATTTGAATACTCCACTGACAGCACTAGACAGATCATCAAGGCAGAAAGTCAAAAAGAAACAATGGACTTAGCAAATATTTACAGAACATTCTACCCAACAACTGCAGAATACACATTCTTGTCATCAGCACATGGAATATTCAAGACAGACCATCTGATATGCCACAAAACAAGTCTCGAGGAATTTAAGAAAATCTAAATTCTATCAAATACCCTCTCAGACCACAGTAAAATTAAATTGGAAATTAATTCAAAAAGAAACTCTCAAGAATATACAAATACATAGGAATTAAATAATCAGCTCCTGAATAATCTTGGGTCAAAAATAAAATTAAGATAGAAATTTAAAAATTCTTTGAACTGAATAATAATAGTAACATAGTTTATCAAAACTTCCAGACATAGCATTAAATGCCCACACATCAGAAGCTTTGAAACAGCACAGATAGACACTCTAAGGTCACACACACCTCAAGAAACTAGAGAAACAAAAACAAATCACACCCAAACTCAGCAGAAGAAATAACAAATATCAGAGTAGAACGAAATGAAATTGAAACAAAAAAAAATACAAAAAAAAAAAAAAAACAAAAAGCTAGTTCTTTGAGAAGATAAACAAAATTGACAGAACATTAGCAAGATTAAACAAAGAAAGAGAGAAGATCTAAATAAGCTCAATTAGAAACAAAATGAGAGATATTACAACCAACACCACAGAAATGCAAAAGTTCATTCAAGCCAACTATGAACACCTTTATGTGCACCAACTGTAAAATCTAGAGGAGATGGATAAATTACGGGAAATATATAGCCCTCTTGGATTAAATTAGGAAGAAACAGAAACTCTGAACAGACCAGTAACAAGTAGTGAGACTGAATCAGTAACTTAAAAATTGCCAAAAACATCAAAAAAGTCAAGGACCAGATGGATTCACAGCTGAATTCTATCAGGCATTCAAAGAAGTACTCATACCAATCTTACTGAAAATATTGCAGAAGATAGAAAAAGAGGGAATCCTCCATAAACCATTCTGTAAAGCCAGATTCACTCTAATACTAAATCCAGGAAAGGACATAGCACAAAAAGAAAACTACAGAGCAATATTCTTGATGAACATAGATGCTAAAATCCTCAACAAAATACCAGCTAACTGAATACCACAGCATATTAAAAAGATAATACATAATTATCAACTGGGTTTCATTCCAGGGATGCAGAGATAATTTAACATATTCAAGTCAATAAATGTGATACATCACATAAACAGATTAAAAACAAAAATCATATGATCATTTCAATAGCTGCAGAAAAAGCATTTGTCAAAATCCAGCATCACTTTATGATTAAAACCCTCAACAAAATTGGCATAGAAGGGACATACCTCAAGGTAATAAAAGCCATCTACGACAAACCCACAGTCAACGTTATACTAAATGGGGGAAAGTTGAAAGCACTCCCCCTGAAAAATAAGACAAGGATGCCCACTTTCACCACTTCTATTCAACACAGTTCTGGAAGTTCTAGCCAGAGCAATCAGACAAGAGACAGAAATCAAGGGCATCCAAACTGGTAAAGAGGAAGTCGAATTGTCACAGTCTGCTGATGCATATCTAGGAAACACTACAGACTCATCCAAAAGGCTCCTAGATCTGATAAATTCAGTAGTTTCGGGATACAAAATCAATGTACACAAATTAGTAGCACTACTATACACCAACAGCAACCAAGTTGAGAATCAAATCAAGAATTCCCTTTTACAACAACCGCAAAAATAAAATCAAATCAAATACTTAGGAATATACCTAACCAAGGAGGTGAAAGACATCTACAAAGAAAACTAAAAAACACTGATGAAAGAAATCACAGATGACACAAACAAATGGAAATACATCCCCTATTCAGAGATAGGTAGAACTGATATTGTAAAAATGACTGTACTACCAAAAACAATCTTGCCAAAAACAATCTACAAATTCAATGCAATTCCCATCAAAATACCACCATCCATCATTTTAAAAATTTAAAAATATAAAATAAATTTGAGGGTTTTTTTTTAAATATAAACAGAAATTTACTGCAGAAAAAGAACATTGTAAAATACATTTTTAAAAAACCTTCTCTATAAACCAAATGATAACAAGTTTGTGATCTACCACAGAAACGTGTGATTTATTGCTTAGGGTATTAAAAAACAATAAATACTGGCTGGGCATGGTGGCTCACACACGTAATCCCAACACTTCGGGAGCGGCTGAGGCAGGCAGATCACTTGAGGGCAGGAGTTCAAGACCAGCCTGGCCAATATGGTCAAACAGCCAGGTGTGGTGGCATGGACCTTTAGTTCCAGCTACTCTCAGGAGATGGAGGCACAAGAATTGTTTGAACTCAGGAGGCAGAGGTTGCAGAGAACCAAGATTGTGGCCACTGCACTCCAGCCTGGGTGACAGAGACAGTCTTTGTTTGGGGGAAAAAAAAAAAAAAGAAATCTTTAAAAAAATTCACACTCTTTTACCCCAACTTCTACTTGTATTTATTATAAACAATCAGAGACAATCATAAGTACGTATGTACAAGTTATGACACAAGAGTGTTATTTATAATTGCAAAACCACTTAAATAACAATAGAAAAATGAGTTTTTTTTTTTTTCAAACAGGGTCTCGTTTTGTGGCCCAGTCTGGAGTGCAGTGGCGTGACCTCAGCTCACTACAACCTCAGCCTCCCGGGTTCAAGTGATTCTCCCACCTCAGCCTCCCAAGTAGCTGGGATCACAGGTGTGTACCACCACGCCCAGCAAATTTTTGTATTTTTCATAGAGACAGGTTTTTGCCATGTTGGCCAGGCTGGTTTTTGAACTCCTAGCCTCAAGTGATCTGCCCACCTTGGCCTCCCAAAGTGTTAATTTGTATGATTTAATATAACTTTTTTTTTTGATACAGGGTCTGACTCTGTCACCCAGGCTGGAGTCATGTGCAGTAGCACGGTATCAGCTCACTGGAACCTCTGCCTCCCAGGTTCAAGCAATTCTCCTGTCTCAGCCCCCTGAGTAGCTGGAATTACAGGTGCCTGCCACTACACTCGGCTAATTTTTGCATTTTTAGTAGAGACGGGGTTTCCCCATATTTGCCAGGCTGGTCTTGAACTTCTGGCCTCAAGTGATTAATTACAAGCATGAACTACCACACTCAGTCTTTAACCACGTTTTTTTAAGATAAAACATGGCATTTGATGATGTCAGAAAACAGCTAAACTGTAATAAATGGAAAAAATGCAGAATATAAAACTGTATATATAATATGACTTCAATTTGGTCCAAAATAAAAATGAAAGTGTCTATGTTATACGTAACTGTAACTGAATGAAACATGCTAACTTGAAATAAAAAAGCATATACAGCACATGGTAGGTGTTTGATTGGTATTTGTGGGAGAGAGAAAGGGAAACAGGAAAAACCAAGATAAAATTCAGATCTGGCCAGAAGATTTTTAAAGAAATAGCTTTACTGAGGAAGAATTCACAGACTGGAATCCACCTGCCTTTTTTTTTTTTTTTTTTTTTTTTGAGACGGAGTCTCGCTCTGTCTCCCAGGCTGGAGTGCAGTGGCACGATCTCAGCTCATGTTTCTCCTGCCTCGGCCTCCCGAGTAGCTGGGATTACAGGCACGCACCACCCCTCCCACCCACCCACAACCCGGCTAATTTTTGTATTTTTAGTAGAGATGGGGTTTCACCATGTTGGCCAGGCTGGTCTCAAACTCCTGACCTTATGATCCACCCGCCAAAGTGCTGGGATTACGGGCGTGAGTCACTGCGCCCAGCCCCCACCTATCTTAAAACTGTTTCAGTAAGCCCAAGGCCTACTTACATGCACAACGCAATGGAAGGGGTTCTGGACTGGCAGTCAAGAGATCCAACTCCACCACTAACATCGTGGGTGACTTTGAACAAACCGACCTTTCTGAGTCATTTTTTTTCATTCTATGAAATTAAGAGACTGAACTAGATTGCCCGGCATGTTTCTCAGTCCTTAAAATTTTCTGTTCTGGAATTTTTTGTAAGGGTCATCCTCAAGTGGTGAAAGTTACTAGATAATTCCTGGTCATGGACAGACAATAATCCCAGACTAAAGTCCTAGCCTTCCCTTAATAATTTTCTGAAATTCAGAGAACTTTACTCTGAAATGAGCAAGGGTTTAGAATGCTGGGAGACTCAAGCTTCTGGGCATAAAATGGCCACAGTTATGATTCACTAACTGATCCGGAAAGACTCCACCTACATTGCTCATCACCCTAGACAGAGGCAACTTGCTAAAAAGTTGGAGAGCCCAGCTAGACTTTGGAATTACTCCCATGGTTCCCATGTGTGCCAAAGCCTGGGCAGCACCAGAGAAGGATAGAGGCAAAGATCCAGGGATGCCATTTTTCTTTCCTTTTTCATGAACCAGCTTCCCATCTTCCTTTTCCTTTTTTCCACTGGGTTCTTGGACTTCCCTTTAGCAATGTGAGGAGACCCTTACTGAACAGGGAAATTGGTCTCTCATCTATGTGATGAGTTGTAACTCTGCCCCCAGGTTGACTTTGCATATAGCATAGTTTGGCCATGAATCTTTCATTTTTTATAGTCAAATTTATACTTCTCTTTTTTGCTGTTTCTGGGTTAAGATTTTTTGAGTCACGGTTTAAAAAGCCTTCTTCATCCTGAGATATCTTAGTCCACCTGCGCTGCTATAATCAAATACCTACAGCTGGGTAACTTACAGAAAGCAGGAATTTACTTTCTCAGTCTGGAGGCTGGGAAGTCCAAGATCAAGGTGCCAGCAGGTTCTGTGCCTGGTGAGGGCCGACTTCTCATATGGCACCTTCTTGCTGTGTCCTCATATGGCAGATGGAAGGGGAGGAGTTCCCTGCAGCCCTTTCACAAGGCATTGATGATGGTGAGGCCTCGTGGCCTAATCACCTCCAAAGAGCCCTACCTCTTAATGCTGTTCCCCCGGAGACTGAAGTTTCACTATGAATTGTAGTGGGGACACAAACATTCAAACCACAGCACAGGTGGAAAAAAAATTACTGTGTGATTTAAGCACTTCAAAAGTTTTGGTTTTGGTTTTGTTAAGTCTTTGCTCCATTTAGAATGCATCACGGCACACTTCTCAGGTAACTCTCAGTGATCACAAACCCGAGTTTTCTAGATATGAGCAGCATGCACCAGACCAGCAGCAGCAGCTTTTGAGACTGGTAGACACAGATCTGAAGCACACCACCTTATTAGACGCAAATTCAGGCAAATGATTTAAAAGCTCCACAGTCCTCAATTTCCAAAAGTAGGGACAACACTATCTGTTTGCCAGCTTGTTCTGGAATTAAATTAGACAACCAGAGAAAGCATTCTGCACGATGCCTGCCCTAGAATAAGCGTTCACTATACCGTTGTTGCCTCCTTACTTCTTCATGTCCCTTAGTTTGTTTGCATTTTGAATGATTTACTGCTTATTGAAGGATATACAAATATCACAGGGAATTCGGTTTGCCAATATTCATTCTTTTAAAGTCCTAAAAATTAAGCTTCAGGGATATTTGGGGATTGATTTAACCATAAAAGGTCTGGTCCATTTAGTCACAGGTAATGGATTTGAAAGACATGATAATAACCTAATATTGTCTGTCTTTTGGGAAGAATTAGGCAGCCAGTTCGGCCACACCAACCCTGTCATCAGTGAGATGGCAGATCAAAGACAGGGCACTCACTCCTCACTTTGTTCACAGTCTACATGCTTCACGTCATGTTTTGCTAAGAAATTTGAAATCGACATGACTTCTAGGTGCAGTTTAGAATAATTTTCAAGACAAGGATTTTAAATGGCAAATGGCATAAATACCCAACACAGAATGAGTATTTAAGTAAATTACAGGGAATTGGATATTTTTAAGTACATATATAAATGGAAAATAGTTACTTTAAAATACACAAACAGGCTATAGAAACATATATTAAGTGAAAAAGAAATTATTCTGTCCATCACAAATGTAATAAAAAAATGAATAATATTTACACGAATTGACAAAGATGAGAAAACGTCACAAAAACATTATATTGGGATGGAGGGTTCTCTTTTGACTTTCACTCACTATGTGTATGATATTTCTTTTTCTCCCAGAAAAGGTGACTCCGGGAGAAAAGGAATAAATTTTAAAGCTGTCTTGAGATTAGCCTATGCCTAGATTTCAGAGATGTCAGCAATCTAACCCTGACAGGGTTACAACAAATCAGCTTTCCAAAACTATCAACATGAACAGAAATACTGAAAGGAGTTACTGTGAACAGTTTTCTCCAATAAGAGGATCACTTGCCATAATGTCATTTAACAGAGGATAACTTTAATCAACGTAAAGTAAATGTCAAAACAAGTATCAAAGAAGTGACAGAAGCCTCATTTTCCTAAATTCTTAATTCAACTTAGTCCTTTTCCTGGTTCCATCAGCTGGTGACAGCTATGCATATAATTCCTGGTCTTGTTTTTGCAAATTTGGTGGTGGGTGGGATAGGAAAGTTGGAAGAAAAAAGCCTGGAAGACTAAAAATCACAGATAATTCAAAATGCATACTATGTTTAATCACTAACTTTGCCCCTTTCCTCTAACATTTAAGGAAGCCAAAAGGAAAAACCTCCCATTTAAAAATGGCTTTATGGTAGGTGTGGTAGTATACACTGGTAGTTCCAGCCACTTAGGAGGCTGATGCAGGAGGACCACTTGAGCCCAGGAGTTCAATGCTGCAGTGAGCTATGAGGCCACTAGCACACTCCAGCCTGGGCAACAAAGTGAGACCTCACCTCTAAAAAAAACTAATGAAAATAAAATGGCTTTACAGAATTATTAAAACATTATACAGACACTGTAGGAAATTTAGAAAACACAGAAAGCATGAAGGAAAAAATAAAACTCACCAACAATTTCACTAATCCAGAGAAAATCATCAACATTTTAGTATACTTCCTTCTGTGATGTTTGTTCATTTGTCTGTTTCTTTCCTTCTTTTTAGATGGAGTCTCGTTCTGTCACCAGGCTGGAGTGCGGTGGCACAATCTCGGCTCACTGCAACCTCCACCTCCTGGGTTTAAGCAATCCTCCTGCCTCAGCCTCCTGAATAGCTGGGATTACAGATGTGCACCACCACACCCAGCTAATTTTTGTATTTTTTGTAGAGAGAGGGTTTCACCATGTCGGTCAGTCTGGTCTTGAACTCCTGACCTCTTGATCTGACCGCCTCACCCTCCCAAAGTCCTGGGATTACAGGCATGAGCCACTGCACCCGGCTAGGATGTTTATTTCATACATACATTTAATGAAACATTGCCTTCCATATCCTATAGATTCAGTGGTCTGAAAACTCTCCATGCACAGATTCAATGAAAGGCACTCTGGGGTGGCAGGGGGTAGGCGATACCATCAAGGGGTCTTTCTCTAGGTCCTTGAGTCCACCATGAAAGAGTAGTCTAGTCGGCCTTTGTCGGAAAACAAAACAGATGCTGAAGTTCTCCAGAACAAAGCTTAGAAGTTTCAACTGTAAACTCTTCCTGTAGGGTACAGGACAGAGCGAACAAGTCCCTGAAGGGCCAGGAAAGGACTCAGAGCTATGCCTGAGTCGTGTCTGTGAAAGAAGTGGTGGGGACCAAGTGCAGAGCCAGGAGCAGCACCAGGCAGGGGCGCTGCCTCAGGAAAGACACCGTGAGGGCAAGAGCCCAGGCAGGGGGAGAAGATGAGGATGGAGCTGCAAGTCGGGGAGTGCGCAGCATCACAGGAAACGGAGGCCGGCCACATCGCAGGAGGAGCGCCAGGCTAGAAGAGACTAAAACCCTCCCTCTGCAAAGTTCTTTCCTCTCTCCTTAGGGTGAGGGATCATGAGGATGACTGGACCACACGCCAGAAATAAAAAGGACACTTCTTCCTTGTAACCTGAGTCGTATGGTGGACGTATTTGCAACTCTTGTAATAAACTTACCACATGTATATACTTCTTTGATGTTTTAGTCCACTGTGATCGTGACACACATTTTTGTTCCTGATTTTTTTCGCTTAATATAGTACAAACACTAAAAAATTAAATTATAAACATTAAAAGATTAATGTTACCATAGCATTAATTTTTTTTTAAGACTGTGATTTTGAAGATGATCTAGTATCCCACCATATGAATGTTCCTTACTTTGGCTAACTGGAAGTGGGTGAGATAAAACTGTAAGCAAAACAGTTAACAAATAAAAATTACACATGACCCATAGATTGGGTGCAGTGGCTCACACCTGTAACCCCAGCACTTTGGGAGGCTGAGGTGGGTGGATCTCAAAGTCAGGAGTTCAGGACCAGCCTGGTCAAGATGGTGAATCCCCATCTCTACTAAAAATACAAAAATTAGCTAGGCATGGTGACGGGTGCCTGTAATCCCAGCTACTTGGAAGGCTGAGGCAGGAGAACTGCTTGAACCTGGAAGGCAGAGGCTGTAGTGAGCCGAGATCGTGCCACTGCACTCCAGCCTAGGCGACAGAACGAGACTCCGTCCCAAAACAAGCAAACAAAAAATACACAGGACCAATAAACATATGACCTGCTTTAATCTCACAAGTCATTACAGAAATGCACATTCTAATAATAATTAGATGCTTTTTTGTCTGCTTAGCAAGTTGGCAAAAATGTTTAAATGTGGTAATACTCAGTGTTGGCAGAGGTTGGGGAAGGCAAGCAGTCAAATGCACTGCCGGCCAAGGGTGTAAATTAGGATGACTTTTCTCCAGGCCATTTGGCAATATGTTCCTCAAACCTTTAAAAGACCGTTTGTATGTGGTGGAACTCAGGAACCCCTGAGTATGTGCTCAAGAAGAAATGCGTCCTGAATCATCCTCTGAATAACTAAGACCTGATTTACATTTCACATATATAAAATTCTTCTGTCTCCGTATCATAGCTGTTGGCATACACCATCTGCTAATTAAAAAATACTGACGGGGGAAAACAATGAAGGGCAAAAGATTCAGAGTCTGTCTGATAGATGCTGGGGGCATTCTCCATGCCACCTACAGGTGGAGCTGCCACTGAGATGCTTATGGCACCTAGAGGTTTCTCGGAACTGGAACCAGTCCTTCAGGTCTGACCCCAAAGCATGAATTTTAAAATTTGAGAGCTCCAACCACCACTGCCACCTGGTGACCCTGATCATAAACAGCACACTCGGAACCACCGGCTGCCCAGCAGCCTTGCCTGGATAAGAGGTAACATCGCTGGAATCAGATCACCCCGCTGCAGAGAAAGATCTACTGCGTGTGTGTCGGGAAGCCAGATGGTACAGAAGACACAGCTATGCTTGTTGGAACTCATTTTAATGTTCTCCCCCAAATGTAAGCCATATGCTAGAGGATTCCCTGGCTGGCTGGCATGAAGAACTGGGCACTTGAGACTCATAAATAACGTTAACAAATGCAAAAGAAGAGAAGGATGGAGAAGGTTTGATTGTGGTCCATTTGAATCATGAACGTAAATGTCACGGGAAAAAGAAATACCTGTGTGAACTTTTTACAAAACAAAACATTTTTGTTTTAAAATAGAGGTGTCATTTTAAACACTGGAACAGCCTGTCTTTCTCAAGAGTTGGCTTTTATGCTAGGTGAAGAATCTTGCTGTTTAAAAACCATAATGCATCTTCCACATCTCAGAAAATGGGAGTACGTACACAGTGGCTTTTAGAGGAAGAATTAATATGAAGGGCACATTCTTGGGCTAAAAACTCCCATTTTGTAAAAGCGAATTGGCCACAGTATTCAGAATGTATCTGAAAGGAGGTGAAGTCTGTGGACAGAGTTATAAAGAAAGCCTAACACGAAATGGAAATCAGCATGCACTTCCCCTGTGGTTCTGCTATTTCCTGATAGCTTTGCATCATTTTTATAAGCATTCATATAATGGCAGGATCAATTCAGTCTTACGCCCAGAGGTAGTTCACTGTACTTATATTCTCATGTGTGTTTATCTTAAAACTATACCCCCAGTGAAAACTTGAGTTCTTACTGGCTCAGGTAAGAGAGCACACTAGTGACCTGGAGAGGTTTTGTTTTTTGTTTTTTTCTCCACAAAGCTTTACTGAGCTGTGTACGGCCAAAGTAGTTAAAACCCATGAAAATCATATCTTCATGCCCTAAAATGCTAGTAACCGCCAAGTGAGAAAAACAGACCACCAGGTACGTAACTATGATCTTAAAAGCATACAGTGCTTACGAGGAAAAAATTGGGTCTCAAAGGATACATTTACAAAGAGAGAGAAAAAACGCCAGACTACTCCAATGTAGTTCATTTACTGAGCCATACAACGTGCAAAGCAGTGGGTATAGGTGTGGTGAGGGGTTTTAACATGAGCAAGACCAGGCTGGATGCGGTGGTGCACGCCTGTAGTTTCAACACTTTGAGAGGCCAAGGTGGGAGGATCACTTGAGCCCAGGAGTTTGAGGCCAGCCTGGGCAATGTAGCAAGACACAAAAAAATTAGCCAGGGGTGGCAGTGCACATCTGTGGTCACAGCTACTGGAGAGCCTGAGCTGAGTAAATCACGTGAGCCCAGGGACCTGAGTAAATCACGTGAGCCCAGGGACCTGAGTAAATCACGTGAGCCCAAGGAACCGAGTAAATCACGTGAGCCCAGGGAACTGAGGCTGCCGTGAGTCATCATCACACCACTGCACTCCCGCCGGGGCAACAGAGCGAGACCCTGTCTCCAAAAACAAAAATGATAAGAATGAGCAAGACAGTCTAATCTGGAAAGTCAAAGAACATTCCTTGAGCTTTCAAGCAATCAGACATTATGTGCAACTTTCAAAAACATTCAGGGAGAGAAAAATCATTATCAAGTTGCAAAATCAATCATTTCCATAAAGCTTTTCCAAGTTTTCCAAGTTTTCAAAGTTGAGGGCAGCTCTCAAACACCCAATTTTAAACATGTTGCAAGATGGTTCCCCCCTCCGACTCTCAGCATGGGAAACAATTAAAAGGCTCCTAGTTACCAAAAAATGAGAGACAAACCACAGCAGCATTTTCGTTTTGTTGTGTGTGTGGGGGGGGGGTGTTGGTGTGTGGGGGTGTGTCTGAGTGTGTGCAGGGGTGTGTGTGTTTTACACTGTCAGCTATCCAGGCATATTGTGTGTGTGTTTGGTAAGGTTGTGAGTTGGTATGTGGGGGTGTGGGGGGGATTTACATTCTCAGCTATCCAGACACATTGTGTGTATGGTGTGGGTGTGGGTGTGGGGGTGTGTGTGTGTGTGTGTGTGTGTTTTAAACTCTCAGCTATCCAGACACACTGGATGTTTCTAGAAGCACCAGGGTCTGACTTGGCCCCGAGGATGCACACCATTTTGATTTCCTGGAAGTTAAGCACAAAACAAGTTTTCATCTCCCTTCATTGCAGCCTCAAAGGTAGTCGAGAAAATATCTATTAATTTAGCCCATTTCCCCACTTCCACTATTTCCCACAGCCCTTTCTAGTCACAAACCAACCAAATAGGACAGCCTATTTTTCTAATTCCTTCTGTCTCTTTCATATTCTGCCTCCTCCTTGTGATCGAATCGACACCTCCTGTGAACTCCCAGCCAGACTGCGAAAGCGCCTGTCATTTTCTTTCTGCCTAAAATAGCTACAAGAGCAAAAGCAGTCAGCCCTTGCAGCTGCCCTCAACTCTACTGAAGTTTTCAGGATCACAATCAAGCACCCATTTGTATGACCTCCTAGCACAAATAATTTCTGCAGAAAATTAAAACATATGGAGGGCTTTTAAAATCTAAATTTAGATTTAATTAGTAGTAAATATCTGATAATGTAACTGCTCACTGCTTATTTACCAGGCTGATAGGTTTCGATGCTGTGTAGGTTTAAGAAGGATGGAAATTACACTAAGAAATCGAAAACTAAGCACAAAATACATGTTCACCTTCTTGAAACAAGATGAGCTCACCAAACACGACTGTTCTCTCTCAAGGTCTTAAAAAGCACCTCTGGTTTACAAAATAACATGGAATTATGAAGACTGTAAGTTTTCCAAGCGAAAAAGCAACTGCAATTAAATTTGGACTCATAAGAAACAATAGTGTGAATTTTTTTAAAAAACCAGAATTTAAAAAGTGGCTTTTTGACTATGTTCAGACTATGTTCTGACTGTGTTCAGATACACAGCCAACCCTTCTTATCCATGAACTCCACATCTACGGGTTCAAACAACCTCAGATGAAAAATAGTTGAAGAAAAACAATAAAAAATAACAAATGACAATTAAAATACAGAATAACAACTCTTCACATGGCATTTACACCGCATTAGGCTTTAGAAGTAATCTACAGAGGAGGGCAGCGGCCACGCTGGTGGGTGTTGAGTGTGTTTGCTGGTTGAGGGGCCCCAGGGCACTGGGTTGGCACAGTGGCGGCTGAACCCAGAAGGTGGAGGGGATTTGCCCCCATGCAGAGGTGTGTCTTCAGCCTTCAGACGGCACCCACGGCTCCCGGCCCTGCTTTCCCCATGGAGTTGAATGGCCACGGCTGTGCTGTGGTTCCCGGTTCAGCGGGGCACTGCAACCTTTGAAGGCATGGCTATGAACTTTTCCCAGGAGAAATGGAGTCTCCAAGGTGAGGTTCAGAGAAGCCTGTACCGTGATGTGATGCTGGAGAACCTGGCACTTTTTTTTTTTTTTTTTTTTTTTTTTTTTTTGAGACGGAGTTTCGCTCTTGTTGCCCAGGCTGGAGTGCAATGGCGCGATCTCGGCTCACTGCAACCTCCGCCTCCTGGGTTCAGGCAATTCTCCTGCCTCAGCCTCCTGAGTAGCTGGGATTACAGGCACGCGTCACCATGCCCAGCTGATTTTTTGTATTTTTAGTAGAGACGGGGTTTCACTATGTTGACCAGGATGGTCTCGATCTCTTGACCTCGTGATCCACCCACCTCGGCCTCCCAAAGTGCTGGGATTACAGGCATGAGCCACCGCGCCCGGCGAACCTGGCACTTTTCTCTTCCCTGGGTTGTTGGTGTGGAGTGAAAGATGGCAGGGCGCCATTTCAGCAGAGCATTTCTACACAAACAGTCTCGGCTCAGGGCTCTGAGGGCAGGTGTGTCTCCCAAGAAGGCTCATCCCTGTGAAATGTACAGCCCCATCTTGGGGGACATTTTTCCCTTGGCACAGCACCAGTCTCTGCATAGGCAGCAACTGAACAGGAGTGGGGCATATGGGAAAAAGCTGGATGACCCTGAAAACCTTCATCGGCACCAGAAGGAGCACGTTGGAGAGAAACTCTACAGAGGGGTGCCAGAGAAGCGTCGTTTATAAAGAGCTGTAAGGTCCATGTGTCACAGGAGCCATTTAGCTCTTATGAGATCAGGAAGAACTTTTTGCACAGCTTGGGATTACACCAGTAAGAAGCTACTCACACGGTAGAGAAGACCAACACTGAAACTAAGCATGCCCCCCCCCCCCCCTTTCATGCAGGAAAGACTCATTACAGCTGTAAAGAATCCATAACAACTTCCTTCCTTCTTTCTTTCTTTATTTAGAGACGGAGTCTCACTCTTCGCCAGGCCGGAGTGCAGTGGTGCGATCTCAGTTCACTGCAACCTCCACCTCCCAGGTTCAAGCGATTCTCCTGCCTCAGCCTCCTGAATAGCTGGGACTACAGGCGTGTACTACGTCACCCGGCTAATTTTTGTATTTTTAGTAGAGAAGGGGTTTCACTATGTTGGCCAGGATGGTCTCAATCTCTTGACCTCGTGATCCACCCGCCTCGGCCTTCCAATGCAGGGATCACAGGCCTGAGCCACCACGCCCGGCCCACAAAACCTTTTGACACCCCTCACTCGCCTGTTCCACCAGAAGCTTTTCACTGGAGAAGGATGTTACTTGTGCACTGAATGTGGGAAATCCTTCAGCAAACGTAATACCTTCAGTAATCATCAATGAGTTCACACTGGAAAAAGACCTTACGCGCGGGGAGAAGGTGGGAAACGTTTTAGACAAAAGGGCAACTTATTCAACACCAAGGAGGCCACACTGGAGAATGGCCTGACATCTTTTAGGTGCGGGTCCCACCTCACTGATCACAATAGACTTCACACTGGAGAAAGACCTGACGGTTGTAGGGAATGCAGAAAATTATTTTACAAGAAGTCTCACTTCCTTGCACACGAAAGAGTTCACACTGGAGAAGGGCCATATGAGTGTGGGGCATGTGGGAAATTATTTTGCTAGGAGGAGTGTGTTACTGTGCATCAGAGGGTTCACACTGGAGAAAGGTCACATGAATGCAAGGAATGTGGGAAATCATTTTCTTACAGCTCTGCACTTCGTGTTCATACAAGAGTTCACACCGGATAAACACCTTATGAGAGCAATGAATGTGGGAAATCCTTGGCTGAAAGCACCTGTCTCAAGAAACGATGAATGTTCATCCTGGATAAAGGCCTTATGAGTGCAAGGAATGTGCTCAAACGTTTAGCTGAAGGCATTCTCTCTTCCTGCATTGGGGACCTCACAGTAGAGAAAGGCCTGATGAGTGCAGTGAATGTGGAAAGTCCTTTGCTATGAGCTCCTGTCTCATTCGACACAGGAGTTCACCCTGGAGAAAGGCTTTAAGAGTGAAGAAATGTGGAAAGATATTTACCCAAAGCATTGCACTGTTACAAAGTCAGAGGGTTCTCCTACAGAAAGTCCCTTTCAGGGAAATATGTTTTAGAAATTCCTTGGCCCCCTCCCAAAAAAGTAATCTAGAGATGATTTCGAGCATATGGGAGGATGTACGTAGGTTATGTGCCAATACTATGCCATTTTTATAAGGAACTTGAATATCCATGGATTTTGGTATCTGAACTGGCCCCTAGAACCAAGGGACAAGTCAATATAAATTTTGCCCCTTTCCTCTGTAAGTCAGGAGTCTCAACATCGACTCTATTGACATTTTAGGTCAGGTAATTGGGTGGTTGTGGGGGTGGAGGGTCCTGTGTGTTTCAGGCTATTTAGCAGTATCCATGGCCTCTACCACTAGAGGTCAAGTAGCAGACGTCTTCAGACACTGTCGAATGCCCTGGGTTTGACCATCACTGCACTAAGTGCTTTCTTACAATAGATGACTCTTCTGGTACAGGCACACAGCCAGTGAGGGCTTTCAGCTCAGGCTTCCCCACACTGGAAGTGTCAGCCTCATTCAGGATCTTTCAAGCAGTCATAGACCCCTCTCCTCCCCACTGCTCATTTCCGTCTACCCCAAACATCTTCTCCCATTCTCATACAGGTTCCTTCAAGAGACTGATGAACCTTACAAACCATTTAAGGGCCAGAAGGAAACTCCAGTTGAGTGTTCAAAAAGAAAGGTAAGATACTAAACTAACCCTTGGCTCTCAGATAGAATCTCTCACCTTTCCTCTGGCGTGTTTTCAAGTCACCGATTCCAATGACCGTCTTCCTAGCATCATGGCAAAGCAACAGTAGCAAGTCAAGAGACCCAAAGCAATAGCCTCACGCAAACCATGTAACCTCCCGGAGGCTGCACACCCAGGAGAGAAAATGAAGCTGAACCAGGTGATCTCAGAGGTTATTTCCATCTCTCCAACCTACAATCTCTGTGAACCCTACAAAAGGTCACAGCTATTTTTCCACATAAAAGAGGGTACGGTAAAACACACACACAGTTTTTCCATATGTACCATGACAGAAGTCATGGTCACCTTTTGCGATGTCCACAATACGACGTAACAGAGAGATCAACTGGGTTTGGAGTCTTGCCAATGCCAGTAACTCTCTGTGTAGCCTCACACACGTTGTGGAGCATACATACCGTCACCTATAAAAATGGGGGTCGGCAGGTGCATGTCAGATAAAAAACTATGGTTCTTTCCAGCTCTGTCAACCTGGAACCCACATGCATTTAAAGTTCGTGTTGTTAACTGAAACAATAGTGATCACTTTTATTTATATTGTTCCAAACTCTGGGTCCAGGCACAAGGAGCTATCTGCAAGGCTGTCTTAATACATTTTTCTACTAATAGGCTATCCAATATGATAGCCTCCAGTCATACATAGCTACTGGGCACATTTAACGTAGCCAGTCCCACTGGAAATGCATGCAGTATGCATAAACTGCACTTGGGGCTGGGCGTGGTGGCTCACACCTGTAATTCCAGCACTTTGGGAGACCAAGGCCGGTGGATCATCTAAGGTCAGCAGTTTGAGACCAGCCTGGCCAATGTGGTGAAACCCTGTCTGTACTAAAAATACAAAAATTAGCCAGGCATAGTGGCAGGTACCTCAGCTACTTGGGAGACTGAGGCAGGAGAATCGCCTGAACCCCGGAGGTGAAGGTTGCAGTGAGCCAAGATGGTACCACTGCACTCCAGCCTAGGCAACAAAAGCGAAACTCCGTCTCAAAAAAAAAGAAAAGCACATGGAGTTTCAAAGACTTAATAATATATATATATATATATATATATATATATAATATTACAATTTGTAATCTTGATCACATGATGAAATTATAACATTTTAGATATGAGTTAAATAAAATATATTAAAAATAATTTTATCTGTTTCTTTTAATGTGACTAGTGGGACATTTTTAATTCCATAGGTGGCTTACATTATATTTCTGTTGGACCATGCTGACATCATCTACCTTCCCCTGCCTTCTGCATAATGCCGTACTTAGTACCAAGTAAGCTTTTAAAGAAACCCCGTCTAGGTCCTGTATTACGTCATGGATGGAAAACAGGCTTCTTCAAGTCCTGTATACAAAGAGCTTGTATCTGAATTGCAGAAAACTGTCACCCTAAAGCAGCAATCCCCAGTCTTTTTGGCCCCAGTGACCGGTTTCATGGAAGACAATTAAGGAGCCTGCAACCTAGATCCCTCGCAGACAGGTGCAGTTCACAACAGGGTTCAGACTCCCATGAGAATCTAATGCTATAGCTGATCTGACACGAGGCGGAGCTCAGGCGCACTGCCTGCTCACCACTCACTTCCTGCTGTGCCGCCCAGTTCCCAACAGGCCATGGGCCGGGATAGCTCCACCGCCTGGGGGCTGGGAATCCCTACCCTAAGGCATGCATATGTCAGCGGGTCTGTTACACACAAGACCTTTCCAGAACTATAACTCAGGTGATTCTTCTTGTGGGGTATGTCTGCCAAGCATTTTCCCTCTCCGGGTCTTATTTTGAGACATGCCAAGAGCAACATGAGTACTCAAGTGTAGCACAATTAAGAGCAGCGTGGTGGTTTGAGGCCTGTCGTCCCAGCTACTTGAGAGGCCAGGGCGAGAGGATTGCTTGAGGCCAGGAGTTTGGGACCAGTCTGAGCAACATAGTGAGACCCCTATGTGGAAAGAGGAAGGGAGGAAGGAAAAGGGAAAAGGGAAGGGAAGGAGGGAAGGAGGGAAGGAGGGAAGGAGGGAAGGAGGGAAGGAGGGACGGAGGGGAGGGGAGGGAAGGGGAGGGGAGGGGTTCATGCCTGTAATCCCAGCACTTTGGGAGGCGGATCACAAGGTCAAAGCAGGCAGATCACAATGTCAAGAGATGGCGACCATCCTGGCCAACATGGGGAAACCCTGTCTCTACAAAAAATACAAAAATTAGCCTTCACAACGTCAAGGCAGGCAGATCACAAGGTCAGGAGATGGAGACCATCCTGGCCAACATGGTGAAACCCCGTCTCTACTAAAAATACAAAAACTAGCTCAGCGTGCTGGCCATGTGCCTGCAGTCCCAGCAACTCAGAAGGCTGAGGCAGGAGAATCACTTGAACCTGGGAGGCAGAAGTTGCAGTGAGCTGAGATTGCGTCACTGTTCCTCAGCCTGGGTGACAGAGCAATACTCCATCTCCAAAAAAAAAAAAAAAAAAAAAAAAAGAAATGTAAAAGGGCAGGAAGTTTTGGGGCAAAAAATGGTCTTAGCGCTGGTCCCACTTCTCACATTAACTTGAATCACATTGATGATGTGGCCTAGTTGTTGTGCATTCTCTTGTATAAGCCACAGATGTCTCTAAAATGGAACGTCTTCCCACCTCCTCCGCTGTCCTTTCCATGTTGGGATCTCAATATTATTTCAAGTCAGTAAATGAGCATGGTGGTGGTTCATAACAAGGAAGTCACATTTCACTTCAATATCTCTGATCACACCCAAACACAACCAAAAACCTTCTCTGGGAGAACAGAGAGAAACTACTTATGGTAATTCCTGGCAAGCAGTTGGGCCCAGCACAAACAGGAACCTGGCCCTGGCATGATGGGCCACCAAACATGGCAGGCGTTCCCACCCCTCCTGGGCAGACCAATAAGAACATAAGCCTGTGGGCTCCACCCCTCCTGGGCAGGCCAATAAGAATGTAAGCCTGTGGGCTCCACCCCTCCTGGGCAGGCCAATAAGAACATAAGCCTGTGGGCTCCACCCCTCCTGGGCAGCCCAATAAGAATGTAAGCCTGTGGGCTCCACCCCTCCTGGGCAGGCTAATAAGAAGGTAAGCCTGTGGGCTGCCAACTAAGGCTAAACACTCAACCCAAAGAGTGTTTCCTTTTCCATTCTCAAAACCACCCTCTCTCACGGAAAGCAAACGAGTAGGCAAATGCCACTGCTTACACGAATAAACAATCATCATAAAACTACCCAAGGCTACAGCAAGGAAAGACTTTTAATGAAACACATGGTGGGTTAAGTTAAAATAGCCAAACCATGAAATTCAACATGCTATAAAAACTTATGGTACATATTTAAATTTTATTTTGAAAAGAAAACCATACTGACAACAGTTACGGAGACATAGAAATTATATAAATCTATAATAAGAAAAATGTCATCAGAATAATGCAGTCTTCCGTGCCCTTTGGCTTGCTCTAAAAGATTTTTCTGAAGTAAGCCTAAAATAGGGACTGTGTTTCAGGTTTGATTAATCTTCTTTGATTTTAACTCAGCTACAAAATAATCTTTTATGATCCTCTTGACCAAAAAAAGTTAACCTTTTTTTTTTTTTTTTTTTTTTTTGAGATGGAATCTTGCTCTGTCACCCAGGCTGGAGTGCAGTGGCACAATCTCAGCTCACTGCAACCTCTGCCTCCTGGGTTCAAGCAATTCTCCTGCCTCAGCCTCCCAAGTAGCTGTGATTACAGGCATGTGTCACCACACCAAGCTAATTTTTGTATTTTTAGTAGAGATAGGGTTTTACCATGTTGCCCAGGCTGATCTCGAACTCCTGACCTCAGGTGATCCACCTGCCTGGGCCTCCCAAAGTGCTGGGATTATAGACGTGGGCCACCATGCCTGGCCAAACGTTAATCTTTTAAATGGTCTTTTTTTTTTTTTTTTTTAAATAAAGATAAGGCTACTGACATCACCATAGCCAGGCTGCCTGCAGCAGAGGGATGAGAAGACTTAGGATTCAGCCACCTGGACTTGTTTATAAGTCCCTGGACGCTGAATGTCAGGTACAAAAAATAGCAACTTTTCAGGAACATGGGATAAAGACTCCTTATTTAGGCAGAACTAAACTGGGCCACACAGAACTGCATGGGCATCTCCAGGATATGGTGACATACTATTGTGGTCGCCAAGTCTGCAGTTGGGGAAGTTTCCTACAGAGACAGATATCTACTGCCAACACTGAGCATGAGAAAAAGGCTGTGAAACTCCTCCCTTAGCCCAATCTCACAGAGTGGGCTATAACCTCCTGCCACCCTTACACTGCCCTGCGACTCTAGCATTTCCCTGCCTGCTTAGCAGGCACAAAACTACCTGCAGTGGCTTCTGAGCATTTACTGTGAGTGTGGGTGAAGCAGGGGCCAATTTCTGAGCAGACGCCTCCTACAGCAGGCCCAGGCCCCTGAGGTCTATCCCTGAAGGAACCAAATCTTTAGCTGTGACCTCGTTCACAATGCAGGCAAAAGATGTAGGTCCATGTCCTGAAAGGTCATACTCCAGGGACAAGCAGGACTTGTGTCCATTGCAAGGAAAGAAAGAAGCCATGAATGCCTTCAACAGAATATGTGCTAGGAGGTCTACATCAACTTCTGATCTCCTGGGTTTATGGTCAGACTATCTCCTCTCTGCTTGTAAGAACTAAGACCTTATTTCTTAACAGGTAACAAGGGGCAAGGTTGAAGGTATGGAAAACATTTCTCAAGCTGCTCTATAAAGAATTCTCTGGGGCCGGGCATGGTGGCTCACTCCTGTAATCCCAGCACTTTGGGAGGTCGAGGCTGGCTGATCATCTGAGGTCAGGAGTTCGAGACCACCCTGGCCAACACGGTGAAACCCCAACTCTACTAAAAAAAAAAAAAAAAAAAATACAAAAATTAGCCAGGCATGGTGGTATGTACCTGTAATTCCAGCTACTCAGGAGGCTGAGGCAGGAGAATCACTTGAACCCAGGAGGCAGAGGTTGCAGTACGCCAAGATCACGTCACTGCATCCCAGCTTGGGCAACAAGAATAAAACTCCATCTCAAAAGTAAATAAATAAAATAAGAATTCTCTGGATTGCACCAAGACAGCGGAAGACTGCTCTCTCTCTCTCCGAGTATTCACCCCCCTCCTTTTCCTTTCAACAACACCTGCCTGCCTCCAGCGTTTGGCAGGGCATTTTGTCCCCTAGCCTCACTTGCACTTAGAGGCGTGACCACGTGGCCAAGTTCCTGCAAATGGTTCCTGAGTAGAAGACACATGTTCAAATTCTCCATCTACCATTAAACACAGTTAAGAGTACATTCCTCTTCCTCTTTTCCCACTACTTGGGAAAAGGTTACAAATGGATAGCCAGGTTTGACCCAGGATGGAAGCTTGTGCCAATGCTCAAAGACCCATCCAGCCAGCTCTAGCTGCTCACTCTGCTCCATCTACAAGAGAATAACCAACTTGGACCTTATTTAGACAATGGTATTGGGTCCCTTTTTTTACAGCATTTAAGTCTGAGCTGAACTAATACACTCTTCTAGTCTACAAAGTGGATTTTCCAAAATCACACACAATTCAGTGAGAATTCCCTGAATAACTTTTTCCGAATCAATGAAAACAGTGGGTAACATCAGCTTCCACCTGGATGTGACCTTTTTTCAAAGGAAGAAGGCTACTAGTATGAAAGTGGCTTTCCGTGGTCCCACTTCCACATTCCAAGCAAAGCTCTACTGGGCCAGTGACTAGCTGTAGCCCCCCCTTCTCCCAGAGGGGCGCTGGCCTGATGTCCGCTGAAGGCGCTAAGGTCTTCTGGGGAGGAACAGTGATATCCATCTTTCGGGGGCCAAGATTCCAAGTCAGTAGCACCACAATAGAACAGAAGAGCACCTTCTCACGTGCTACAAAGCCCCTCCAGGTCCCTGGCAGCACCAGGGACATTTATAACCATGCTTCTTCAAACCAAAAGCAGCAGAAATAGCAGCAATTGTTGGTACCGTTTACGGAGCATATACTGTGTTTCAGGTACCCTGTCAAGTACCTCACATGTATGATGGATATTTCAAAACATTTTACTTTAAAATAACTTTAGACTTACAGAAATGTTGCAAAAATTGTACAGCAGTTTTTGTATACCCTTTGCACAGCTTCCTTTAAGGTTAACATCTTACATCAAAGTAGTCCAGTTACTCAAATGAAGACATTTACATGGATAAAACACAGTTACCTCAATCTACAAACCTTGCTTTCAGTTTTCCCACTAGTATCTTTTTTTTCTGGACCAAGATCCAAGCTGGGATCCCATGTCGCATCTGGCGACTACATCTCCTTTAATCTGTGATACTTTCTAAAAGTCCAAGCCAGCTATTTCCAAAATGTCCCTAGCATTTCCTAGATTTGGGTCACATGCACTTTTGGTAAGAATAACACAGAGGCGACGTTGTACCTTCTCAATGCATGATCTTTGGTGGTCCGTGTTTTTATGTCTTATTACTGGTGGTAATAACCACAATCACTTGCTTATGGTGGTGTCCACTAGTTTTCTCTGCTGTAAAATAACTGTTTTCTCTTTGTAAATAAATAAATAAATAAATAAGTATCTTACAGGGAGATACTTTGAGACTATTCAAATATCCTGTTTGGTTTTTTTCACCTAACATCAGTATACGTCGATGGTTCTGACCTGCAACAGTCATTACGATTATGTTCGCCCTATGGTGAGCTTTCATTTCCCTCGTTATTCTATATTAGTTAGAAGTCTATTTATTGTAAGGAAGAGGTTTTTACTCACCCCAACCCATGTATTTGTTCATTCTATATTTACACCGGCATGAATCACATATATTTATCTTATTCTAAGGGTTGAAACTCAATACTACTAACATCACGATTTTTAATCCTGATAATAATTCTGATCTATCTCCATTTTACAGATTAGAAAAATGAGGCAAGGAGAGGTTAAAAAACCCTGCTTGAGGGCGCTCAGCTATTCAGCAGCAAAGATGCAGAAGCCAGTTCCACTGACTTACAAGTAAGCAAATGACCCAGCCTCTACGGTAAACAAACTGACGTCATCATCAATTAGCAAAAAAGCAGAATGTATCTACCAATGAAGGAGCCCCATATTAGAACAAAGGGGAGAAAAAAATATCTGAAGCCCTTCATTTTAACAACGAAAATTACTTACTCCAAAATTACTGGCCATCTTCCCAGACAAGCACCATTAAAAGTAGAGCTCCCCTTCCCACAGCAGCCGCAACGTAACAGTGCCTTCCAAGAGCGCTTCATGAGGACAAGGTGTAATTCTACCAACACACAAAGTGCTGACTGCCAACAGCAATAAACAGCAGCATCCATGACCTCAATGAAGCTTTAAAATTAAGCTTTTTCAGGCGGGGCGTGGTGGCTCAAGCCTGTAATCCCAGCACTTTGGGAGGCCGAGGCAGGTGGATCACAAGGTCAAGAGATCGAGACCATCCTGGTCAACACAGTGAAACCCCGTCTCTACTAAAAATACAAAAAATGAGCTGGGCATGGTGGCGCGTGCCTGTAATCCCAGCTACTCAGGAGGCTGAGGCAGGAGAATTGCCTGAACCCAGGAGGCGGAGGTTGCAGTGAGCCGAGATCGCGCCATTGCACTCCAGCCTGGGCAACAAGAGCGAAACTCCGTCCCAAAAAAAAAAAAAATTAAGCTTTTTCAGAGATTATTCAACTTTAATAAGACTTCACTTTCCCAACTACTAAATCTGCTTTGGTTTGCAATTTTTTTTTTTAGGCTGTTTAAATGGTCAAGGTCCTTACTTTGTGTGTCTGTTTGGTGGGAATTATTTCTATTTTAATTCAAACAAACCAACGCTATCTCCAAGGGAGCACGCTTTATGTTCTCACTGTCACGCCTGACTTTCCTTCTGGTTTCCAAAATCACTGACAAAATTCATAAATATTATTTTAATTTAAAAGTTGCTCAGGGTCTGATGTATCTGAGCATGCTGAGCTTCAAGACTTTCCCTTGATTATACTTTAAATGAACTGGCATGAGTCTGCAGTTTCTTTAAAAATGAATTAGACAAGCTTTTTCATGGAAGGTGTTTCTGACTCCTCCTTCGAGATGAACCTTTAAAACGAAATTCACAACCTGCCAACACACTACATATCTTAACCCTTTATGAGAATTGGCAACACTCTCTCCTCACACCAGGACCTTGTACCTATTACCAGAAATGCTGGTCTCAAAAGACTCACTCAATCTAGTCGTGTCTCTCTATACTGCATTCCCATGCTCTCATGCACAGTGCCCTTCCAGAAGCTCATGGGCTTCAAACAGAAGATGGCTTTTATTATGAGCTGAAAGAAAACGAGTCAATGCAACCACGCACTGCCTGGTATTCCACATTCTCCCTTCCTGCAAGCATTTGGCCATATGTGGTTTTAGCAAAATAATTTGAAATGACTAGTAAATGGCTTTTCGCTTCTATTCATGTCCAACTAACAAATCGAGAATTCCTGCTGTCATAGGTAAGACAGAAAGAGCAATGATCCACATGAGATACAAAGCACCTTAAAACAGCAAATAAACAGCAAACTCCCACGATCTGACTACAGGCCCTGAACACTCCGTCCTTACACAAGCTGCTTCATTTAACAGACAAAAAGTATCCTCCTTTCACAAAAGTCTCTTTGAGGTCATAGGCTCAGGCAGGCCTCCCAAGATGACCCAACAAGAAGGGAAGAACAGCTCTTCCCCGGGAAGACGTGCAAGCTTACAACAGCGATGACGACAGCAGCAGGGCTGAGCAGCTGCTGACAACTTACTAAGTGCCTGGGCTGTCTTTATTCATTCTCAAATGAACGTAAAAAGCAACACTGTCACTATCTGCGTGTACATCTGCAGAGTCGAAAGCACTCTTCATCGGTATCTTGTGAGGTAACTTGCCTGGTGTCACTCAGGTAATGCAGGGCAGGCCAGGAATTGAACTCTGGCAGTCTGGTTACAGGCCCTAGATGCTTAGCCTCCACCCATCATGTCATCACACTATTTACCTCCCCTCCAGGAATGATGGATGCAGGGAAGGAGGACCCAAGAATCTATGCCCTTGTTCCCTCAGCCCTCCTGGCAGCTCTGGCAGAAGCCCCAGCCCCGTATCTCCTGGCTTTGCCAGAAGTTGGAGTCAGGGACTTGTGTCCAACTCACCGTTTTCCCACTTGACCAACAAATCTTCCCCGATAAGCCTTCCTCCCCACTGCACTCCCCAAAAAGAATCTCTTCCTGGAAGACCGAAAAGAACTCAAATGCATCAATGAAAGAAAGTCTAACGGCCATTCTTCACGGTCTTGCACGTACTTACCTTCTTTTAGCTGAGAGCCAAGCACAAAGAGTAAGGGTCATTCCTTCTTCTGATGCATTTCTATTGAGTTTCTGCTCTGCGCCAGCAGTGACAAAAGCAGAGCAAGTTCCCGGTCCCTGTGAAGCTTTACGCTCAGTGTAGGACACAGGCAATGAGCAAATAAAGGCATAACACAATGTCAGGCAGTCAGGCAGTAGTAAGTGCCATCGAAAAGATAAAGCAAGGCAGAGGCATGGAGAGCGATGGGGCGGGGTGGGGGTGCTCCTGTACAGAGTGCTCTGGAAAGACCTGTGTGAGAGGAGGCATCTGGGCAGAGGCCTGGAAGAAGCGAGGGTGTGTGTGTAGGGTGGGGGTGAGCCGTGTGGGTGGATATGCAGGGAACAGTGAGTGCAGTGGCCTTAACCTGGGAATGTCTTGGCATGTTCTGGAACAGCAGACCTCCTACCCCGCCTGGGGGACTTAGAACCCAGGAAACGGGGATCTGGGAGGGAGCGTTCTGGGAAACGAAGTTAGAGACATAACCAGGGACCTGGTTATAGCCAGCCCAGGAGACAGACAGGATTTGGGATTTTACTATAGGTACAATGGGAATCCACTGGAGCTTTTTAACAGCTACATGATCCGACATGGCTATTAAAAGATTTACTCTTGGCCAGCCACGGTGGCTCACACCTGTAATCCCAGCACTTTAGGAGGCCAAGGCGGGTGGCTCATTTGAGGTCAGGAGTTTGAGACCAGCGTGGCCAACACGGTGAAACCTTGTCTCTTCTAAAAATATAAAAATTAGCCGGGCGTTGTGTCGCAAGCCTGTAATCCCAGCTACTTGGGAGGCTGGGAATTGCTTAAACCCGGGAGGTGGAGGTTATAGGGAGTCAAGATCGCACCACTACACTTCGGCCTGGGCAACTGAGCAAGATTGTCCCCCCACACCAACCAAAAAAAAAAAAATTCACTCTGCCTGCTGTGGTGGAGGATGGAGGATATACGGTGGGGGCCGAGGGCACAAGCAGAGACTGGCAAAACGCAAGATGAGAGCAGGGCACAGTGACTCATGTCTATAATCCTAGCACTTTGGGAGGCCGAAGCTGGTGTATCATTTGAGTTCAAAATCCTATCTCTTAAAAAAAAAAAAAAAAAAAAAAAAAATACAAAAATGAGCGGGGCATGGTGGCACGTGTCTATAGTCCCAACTACGTAGGAGGCTGAGGGGGAAGGATCACCTGAGTCCAGGAGCTGGAGGCTGCAGTGAGCTATGATTGCACCACGGCACTCCGGCCTGGGTGACACAGCAAGACCCCATCTCTAAAAAGAATTTTTTTAAAACAAAGGCAAGGTGATGGTGTTGCGGAGCAGAGCAACGAAGGTAGAGGTACCAAGACATGGAGCGGCCAAGTTTAGAACCAAACGCCTTTAGGAAAGGAAGAGGCACTGAAGATTACACACAAGAAATAAGAAATTACTTACAAATTGCAAAGTGTTTTAAAAATTGGACTACAGATGCTGAGCCATGATATAATGACTTATTAATAACTTCAACTTATGTGTAAAGAGTAACAGAGGATTCGGGGGGAAAGGGTATATAACGTGAAGAAGGTGCCACAGACCCTGCTTCTATCCTGATTTTCTGACTGAGCAACTAGCTACACTGACCCTGAGTTTCACCCAGAATCAATCACCTGGAACCAGGTGCCTTGGAGAGCAAAGAGCCAGGATTCTGTACTCATACAGTACATCACCAACACGAAGATCATCCCCATTTCACTCCTGTCATCCCAGCAGGTTTGACAGGAGATTGGAGGGAAAGGGGAAGAAAGGAGGAGGTAAGGGGGCATTTCACAGCGGCCACCCAGGCCTGGGGCAAGGAAGCGAGGAGAGGTGGTGGCCAGGAAAGACTCCCAGAGACGCTGAGGTCTTGTCAGGTGTCACACTGGGAGACTGAAGTCCCAGAATGTAGCCAGTTGCCTTGGCAACAGTATCTCTATCCAAGGTGATAAATTACCCTGCTGTCTAACAAATTCAGTTCATTTCTTAAACAATCAGTGTCCTAGAAATAATATGAGAACAAGCAAATACCAACCAGTGGACTGAGAGGACAAATCAATCACCAGGCTTGCTCTGAAGTCCCCCGGCTGGGGAAAACGCAGGAGCCTGGGGGTGGGAGAGGGTTCTAGAAAAAGCTACCGTATTCCAAATTTCAAATTAAATAAAAAGAAAACAGAATAATAAAAAGACACTTAGAAACAATTCTACATTCCTTTCTGATATTCCTAACTAAATTCATCACATTATTCTGTCTCCCTCTCCTTACTTTACTTCATGAAACCTGACATTTATTAATCATTTGATTTCTGTTCCTGTCTGTTCCACTAGACTTTAAACTTCTCGACAGCAAAGGCTCTGCCTCTGTTTCATTTCCCTCTGTACTCCCAGAACTGGAATCCTGCCCAGAATATTGTACACATGCAATAATATTTATCAAAGGAATGAATTATTACCTTTTCTGGATTTCCTAAAACTCTTAATCAGGTCAAATACCTGCAGTATATAAACACATACATACATATGTATTCCACGCTTAACAGGCAAACAGAGCATTTTCAGCAAAAATAAGGCGAAGCCAAGAATCATCACAACTACCACTACTATTTAGAATTATTTTAGACATACTAGCCACTAAAATTATTCAGAGAAATTTGATGAACTAAAAAGAGGAGGTAAAATGATCAGTGTTTGCAACAGACAAGAGTTTATTCCTAGAAAGCCCAAAAAATCATCAGCAAAACTACAACAAACAATGAAAGAATATACTTAGATATGGGAGAATACATTCAATCTGCGGAAAATAATAGCCTCCGTATTTACACGTCACCCGATCAAGCAGAACACGTAATGGAAACAGTCTCATTTGCAACAGCAACAAAAGGGGCTAAAACACATAGCAATTAAAAGGAACACGTAGGCTCTATAAACTTTAAAATGCTCCTGAGGAACACAAAAGAACACTTTAGCTGAATAACTATGCCCCTATTCTTGGAAAGGATATCATTCAGATGGCAGTTCTTAAATAATGTATACATTTCATGCAGTCCTAATAAAAGTGCCAATAGGGTGGTGGTGGACACGGAAGTTTTAAAAACTAGACATGCTGACTCTAAAGCTCTTATGGAATAGTTGAAACGAAGTGTAACCGAGGACAATAAGGCTGTCCTGGCCTTACCAGACACTAAAGCATATTCTAATGTGACAACATGTAAAATCTTATAGTTCTGGAACATGCATGCCAACGAATCAGAGAAAAATCAAAGACAGGCCCAAGTACTTAATTTAGAGTGCAACTCAGGTGGCACTGCCATATCCGTGCAGGAAAGATGGACTATTCAGTAAATGGGATTGGAAAACCAGACAGGCCCAAAAAATGTCCATGGATGCCCCTCTGACTCTTTACACCAAATTTCATATTTTAAAAAATGGCAAATAAAACAATAAAGCCATAATGATGGACATAGTCTAGAATTGGTCTGTGGTAATACTGCACAACTACGTAAACAGACAAAAACTCATTAAGCTGTAAACTTAAAATGAGTGACTTTTACTAGTTTTAAAAACAATAGTCGTTTTTAAAAGGAGACCATAGCATTACTTGAAAACATGATTAACTTTTAAAAAATAATGTTAGAGTAGAAAAAACGTTTGTAATAATGACACAGAACTTTAAATCTCTAAAGAAAAGATTGGCAGTTCAACTATGAAAAAATTAAAAATTTTAACACAGCAAAAAAAATCCCAAATAAATCAAAAGGGAACTGACAAATCAGGAAAGGTGAATTATCTTAACACAGATGTATATAAAACTCCTGGAAACCAACAAGGAACACATACTAAATAAAAATGGGCAAAACACAAAGAGTTTTCAGGAAAGGAGAAGCCAATGGCTCCTGTAAATACGAAGCGATGCTCAATCTCACCAAAGAGAAATTAAAATTAAAGTTATGAGACAGAAGCTTGCCCCTAGCCAACCGGCAAATGCAAAAGTCTGATCGTGTAGTGAGTCCACAGGGTGTAGGGAAACCAGCACTCCTACACATCCATGGGACGGAGTCAACGGCTCCATCAAGCAGTCATCCATCCATGAACTGATCCTAAGGATCCCCCCTCACTGTTATTAAATGACACATGGCCGCAGGTACTCCCTATAGCATTGTTTGTAAGAACAGAAAATTAGAAACACCCTAAACTGTCCACTGGGAGTGTGGAGCGCCAAGTTTCCAGGTGTGGAGGAGGGCAAGGAGGACATGTCAAAAGCCAAACCGAAATCAACCACTGAGCCCTCCTGTTCTCACTGTGAGCCTACAAGCAAGAGTTAAAACGGGAAAAAAGCTGCCAGCTCCTGGCTACTCCCCAGGAAGGGGCTCAGGTGCAGCCTGTGGATGGCAGTGCAGGATCACTGTGGAGGGGTCGGGGTGTGGAGCATGCCAGGGGTAGGCAAGGGCTGGGGACTGAGTCAGAGTAAAATGCTTCAAGCCCCCTTCCCTCCCAAGGAGACCTCAGCAGAGGTGCCTGGGAAGGGTGAGGCCCTCGGAGCCTCCGCTGTGGAGATGCCTGGGCTCAGAACACACAGGACTCCTTGACTCTAACACCCTCTGAACACGCCCCACGTGTGGGCAGGGAGGACACTTTCCCTATGAGGCCTCCAGGTAAAGCCTTTGTAATTACCCAGGGTGGGGCCTAAAGATCACACGTCGGGGTTCTGGCCTGCAGCCTATGCGCCCAAGAAAGGAGTGCTGAAGTATGTGATGGTGTATCCACAGAAAATAACACTTTACAGACAGGAAAAAGAAACGGTTCCTAAATGTCTTGCTACGGAGCTATTTCCGTGTGAAAGCAGCACAGTTCGTAACAGGATATAACCAGTCCATAACAATGTAATACACCACAGCTGGTGTTTTTAAAACAAGACCATTAAAAAAATTAAGAATATGCATACACATGCAAGTCACATAAACGAGTATGTGCCCATTCACGTACAGAACACACAAGAAGGAAGCTGGTAACATTAGCTGCCCCTCAGAGTAGGATGCTGCAAGAGAGCATCAGAGAAGCCCTTGTAGACAAATGGCCCACACGTCTCTCTACAGATTTACATGTGCCTTCTAAGTCTGGCCTAGAGTATACTTATTAATAATTCAAAGTCTAATTTGTTCAAAGAAATTGAGTTATCAGCCAGCCTCGGTGGCTCACACTTGTAATCCCAGCACTTTGGGGGGCCAAGGGGGGTGGAACATGAGGTCAAGAGATGGAGACTATCCTGGCCAATATGGTAAAACCCCATCTCTACTAAAAAATACAAAAATTAGCTGGGCATGGTGGTGCACACCTGAGTCTCAGCTACTTGTAAGGCTGAGGCAGGAGAATCGCTTGAACCCAGGAGGCGGAGGTTGCAGTGAGCTGAGATCATGCCACGGCACTCCAGCTTAGTGACAGAGCAAGACTCCGTCTCAAAAAATATATATAGAGAGAGTTATCACAGAAGTTACATCTGAACAAATAAATGACTCCAAATCTCACCTGGCCAAGTTATTGAGACAGAGTCTCACTCACTGCCCAGGTGGGAAGGCAGTGACATGATCTTGGCTCACGGCGACCTCCACCTCCTGGGTTCAAACGATTCTCCTGCCTCAGCCTACAGAGTAGCTGGAATTACAGGTGCCCCACCACCATGCCCAGCTAATTTTTGTACTTTTGTAGCGATGAGGTTTCGCCATGTTGGCCAGGCTGGTCTCAAACTCCTGTCCTCAGATAATCCACCCGCCTCAGACTCCCAAAGTGCTGGGATTACAGGCATGAGCTGCTGTGACTGACCCTGGCCAAGTTATACCTCGTTAAACCTCCCCGAGGCAGGGTTAAAGGGCACCTTTCCCCCACATCCAAATTCTGGTTCTAGAAATATATCCATCAATATATTTCAAACAAAGAATTTAAGACAACTGTCATAGCTCAGAAGTCGATCTATAAATTCTTTTTAGAATCTCAAATGAAAGGCACTACGTAATTATGAAGTATTACCGCTGTGGTTTATGCAGCAAACGTTAGGAAATTCTAAATAACATCCTTTACTGTGATGATTTTTCTGCCAGTGAGAAATCTTCCCCTCACATTCTCATCTCCTGAATGTTAAGTTGATAGATGTTTATTCCAGAGGTATGCTAGAATCATTATACAATAGGCGAGAGAGAGAGAGAGAGAGAGAGAGAGAGAGAGAGAGAGAGAGAGATCCTCCAATAGCATGTGAGAAGGACAATTAGTTTTGTGTTAGAGATAAAGTCTGTACTAAAATAATGTAAGTTCTATTTTTTGCTCAAAATACAGAAGTTTTTGTTTATACCTATAATTCTTATTTTATCCCATCTAGACAACCAGTATAAATCATATATTATGTGTTTTATATTGAAATCTCTCCAATGTAAGAAATATAAGGAATCTCTCTGGAAATAAAAATACAGGAACAGTTCTTTGCAGATCTATTTTAAGACTGTTATCCTTGGACTGGGGAGAATAATCATCAAAGAATGAAAGCAGCTGGAGGGAAGAAAAACCTTCAGAAAGAAATCTTATAATGTCTTTTCCATGTGACATCAAGTTCTGATTTAGGGATGACCAAAGCATCTTTGAGCTGACGACCCAGCCTACTGCCTTCATTTTGCAGGTGGGGGCAAGGGTCAAGTGGCTTGCCCAAGGGTCCCACCAGGAGCAGCTCATGGCCTAATCCCTCAGACGGCTCTCCACCCAGATTCCTAGCCTGTACCAGTTATTCACTTACTAGCTCGTGCACAGGCAGGGTTTTTGTCTATAAAATGACACATAGGAGAAAGTGCTCATGTAAGTTAAGCTACAAAAATTAAAACTTCCTATTGTTGCCTTTCATACCAACTATCGCCTGGAAATTACATGTAAAGGAAAATGCCTGCAGCTAATGCTGTGAGCACTACTCCTGCCCTGTCACTGTCTAGAAATGGAGGCAAAATGGGGTGGGGGAGGGGACAAGGTGCACATGCCCATGCTTCGTGTGTATCTTGTTGATAGAGGGCTCCAGATTCAAATGCCAGCCTGGCTGCTCCCACCCACGTGAGCCTGAGCACAAGCCTTGGCCCTCTCTAAGCCCCAGTGTCCTCATCTGTATGGTGGGAATGAAACCCACTTCACGGGACAGTTTTCAGGGTGATGTGTTGGCATTCCATAAATATGAGCTTTCTTAGGCATGCACGTACGTGCCGAGCTCTACTGTCCACGTGAAGAACCACAGAAAGCAGGAACATACAGAGTGCACACACTGGGCCTCATCCCTGTCCACGGCTTAAATAAACCTGCGCCAGAATCTCGGGAAGAGAGCCTGGCCCTGTCCCCCGACCCATCCTCGCAGCCTCTCCCCTCCTGGGGCAGACGTTAGTGGGGAAAAGGGAGAACCCAGAGGGCAGGGTGGCATCTACCCCTGTGCTTGACAAGCTCCAACAGGACTACAGCTACATTCTTCAGCCACAGAGGGCCAGGCATCCCAACACTGACTGCTGACCAGCTGTGGTTCCACACCTTCCACGCTGAAAGACAGACCCAAGAGGCTGGAGCACCTGTGACAGCTCGCTGTCCTAAAATCATGAGCACAAAGTCGAAAACGGAAAACTAGTATCGTGCTGCGACCTAAAAGAAGCCCAAACAAGCCTGTACTGAGTTGAATCTGTAGACCCTCAAAATTCAAGTCCACTGGAACCTGAAGATGTGACGTGACTTGGAAATAGGACCTGTGCAGATGTAACTAGTTAAGATGAGATCAGACAGAACGAAGGTGGGCTCTAAATCCAGTAACTGGTAGCCTTTTAAAAGCAAAAAGGCAGAGACACAGACACACAGGGAGAACGCCATGGGACAGGGGTGCCCAAAGGTGGAGCAATGCCTCTATGAACCACAGTAACAGCAAGGAGTGCTGGTAACTACCAGAGCCTAGGGCGTGAGACGTCAATCACCACCTGCGGAGGTCTGTCCTGCAGACCCAGACTCCACGACACATGAATGAAAGCACTCTCACACCCGGTACAGTGATTTCAAGTGAGCTAGGGATGGCTGTCCGCTGCTTTCAGAGGGTGATTGCAGCTAACCAACCAGGATCCCTGTACCTCTTCAGTATAGATGTAGTAACAGAGGTTGTAAGTCAACATGCTTGTAGGTAATTAAAACGGTTAAAAAAGTGGTTTTACCAATGATAAAAGCTTTTGGTTCTGGAGCCCAGAATAAACACCATTAACAGGTAATACCCCTTTGACCTCCCACTGAGAGGACCACCCAGCACAAAGTTTACACGAGTAAACAGAGACAAAGAATGTGCGGTAAACAGGCTTAACTGAGGAAGCTTTTACTGTCCCTAATCTTTTACCCTATGACTTAGAGTTCTAATGTAATGAACTGGCTGCCTTCAGACCATTCCATTAAAGCCTTTCGGCTTTCCAAAAGGTTTGAGACTACAATCTTAAAACTTTCCCTAATATTTCCCCAGCCAGCCCAAGTGAATCTTAACAAGGACAGGAATGGAACACATTCGCCTTCAAAGTTTCTGAAAGGAACCAACTTTGCCTTGATTCCAGACTTCTAGCTTCATGAATTGTGAGGAAATATACCTCTGTGGTTTAAGCCACCCAGCTGTAGTACTTTGCTGTGGCAGCCCCAGAGAATTAATACAGGATCCAAACCATGAAAGCAAAGGATTCAGAAAGGGATATGGGGTTATTAGGCTATATTCATATACCTAAGGCACAAAAATGGTTTATTTGGTGGATTAAAGATGGCCACAAATTCTGAGGATATGATAGGCCCTTCTCTTGCATCTGGAAGGCTCTCTGTTCGGCAAGTCATAAAATATGGCAGAAGTGAAAGTGTGACAGTTTCTAGGCCCAGGATTTAAGAAACTAGCAACTTCTGCCCTCTATCCCCAGAGCACTTCTTAAAGTCCAGCGTGACCACGTAGGAAGCTGAAGTGGCCACACTGGAATGTCTATGCAGAGAGGCCCTGAGACCACATGAACACGGAAGATACCCTGTCGGCCCCTGGCTCGCTCTTCCTGCCCCCAGTAATTCCACAGAAAGCCCCAGACACCCAGGAGCAGAGACAAGAGGTCCTGCCACACCCATACCAAACTGCCGATTCCTAAGCCAAATAAATGACTGTTGGCATTTTCAGCTGTTGAGTTTGGAGATGTTTTGTTTTACAGCAATACATAATCAGGGCAGATGATGACGCTTAGCCTTTAATATAAAAGTAGAAGCAAAATATGTTACACCTTACAGAGGAAACACTAGAGAAAATGCAGATCAAAGCAATAAGAAATGTTAATGGTCCTGGCAGGGGGGCAGAGAGGTGGCCAGTTATGGGAACTATGGTATTTAACCTGAAACTTTAGAATGCCCAAGCATCTAATGCGGGTGGAAAGACGGGAATGACCAAAGTGCCCTGCCTCTGCTTCCAGCAGACGACTGGTTTCTCAATGAGGAAGAATCTCTGTTGTAGCTTGAAATACTAGAATGAGCCCCTGGGGGTGGAGGGACCCTAACACACTCTGCTGACAAAACCAAGAATAAGATCATAAACACAGGTACGGGGGGTGGGGGGGCATTGAATGTCACAGAACTTGGCCAACCTCTCTGTGCATCCACTCACTCCATATCCAAAATACACTCTGTTACTGTCTCGAGCCTTCGGGCACCTGTCGGAAGGCTTCTTGTATTAAATTGCCACATGGGATAAAAACAGGCAGAACAGCCTTTCATGTCACAGAACTGTGATAAAAAATAACTTGCCACTTAGCTTCCTTCTGACTGCAAAGCTTCAAAGGCATCCAAAACTTGAATTTTCTGTGTGCCAGAGAGAGGCAAGATTGACAGATGTTCGGCAATACTTTAATTATCAGGAGGAAAGGTTTGAAATGTATAAAGTCAGTCTGCCCCAATTGCTGAATCCAGGAGTGACCCTTCCAGGGGTCTCAGCGACTTGGCGGAGCTCAGAGGGTGCATGTCTACATGAAGGGACAGCCAGCCCACTGTGGCCTTGCCCTCTGGTGAATTCTTATGACGACTGTAACACCAACTTTCATGCCAGTTTAACCAGCCAGCTAAGATCATCCAGCCCCTGGACAAGAGCCAGGCTGCAGTGAACTGGTCATAACTGGCCTCCCCCAACGCCGCCACCACCACCACCACCACCGTTTTCTTTTAAAATCACTAGTGAGTAGGACGGGAAGTGTTTAGAGACTTCTGAGATACTGCCATGTTACTGGCAGGCTCTTTCAGGCAAAATACAGACTCCCACATCCGGCCAAGAGCACAGCTGCTAAGATTGCTACTTTCAGGGAAGGACAGATAGGACACATCTACTCAGGGTGCAGGACATGGAGAGTGACTCCTCACCTTCACACAAACCTGTGTTAGGGCTGGGGATGAGGCTCCCACATAAGGGGTGGGATGGACAGAACTTTTTTAGAGCCTCCTCCCCTGGTACCCGCCTCCCCCATTCTGGCCTACCCAGGTTGACAAACTAGAAGGGCGACGATGGCAGCTTTGAGGTTCTTCCCTCTCTGAGACATCAGTTTGACGTGTAAGGGAATCTCTGATCATTTGATTGAGCCCCTACTTCATGCTACACTCTGCTGGGCACTTTTACTTCTATCGTTCATCAAGGTCAGAAGTTACAGTATTTCCACCTTACATACGAGAGATGGAATGTGACTTGCCCAAGGACTGGAACTGAGGGCACTGCTCTTTCTACTGAAAAGTGCCGTGTTCTGGTGACTCATTCAAGTGAATCAATTCAGCAAGTCCTCATTGGGGTACTCCACAGGCCAGGGGCCACATAGGAGTCAGGCAAACCAAGATCAAGAGGCTCAGCCGTACTTCCAGGGGGCGGGACAGTCTTGGTCTTCGCAGCACTGCCGCCCTGGCTCCCAGCACAAGAATTGCCACCTAGTATGATAGTTGGTTGTCAAATTCCCTGGGCCAGAATCAACCTCTTCACACATATGTGAAGAGGCTGGTCTTTTTCTCATGATGGTCTTTTTACCGCATCAACTTGGTAAAGCTACGGTTCCCAGTTACTCCATCAAATAGAAACCTAGATGTTTCTGTGAGGTATTTTGTAGATGTGGATAAAGTTCGTTATTAGTTGTCTTTAAGTAAAATAGATTACCAAGATCATCTGCGTGGGACAGATTCAGCTGAAAGGCCTAATGATCACAGTCAAGGCTTCCTTAAGGAAGAAATTCCATCTGTAGCTAGACGGCCACTTCCGTGTCTGCTCCATGACCTGGTGAACAGCCCCCACAATCATCTAAGCCAATTCCCCTAATAAATCTCTTCACGTAGCTCTCCTACGGCTCTGTTTCTCTGCTGGAACCCTGGCTGGTACACCTCTCTTTGCCTTAACTTCTTTATGCCTCAGTTTCTTGTCTGTAAAACAAGGAAAATAACAGTATCTACCTCACAGGGTTGACTTGAGGATAACACAAGTGATGCATTGAGCCTGGGTACCTGGTAAGATCCCAAAACGTATGAATTATTATTATTCATTTAGTAGCAGCTATTGTTTATATAGACATATGTATGCATATATATATATATATATATATACACACACACACACACACACACACATATATATTTTTTTTTTCTCTTTCTTTTTTTGAGATGGAGTCTCGCACTGTCACCCAGGCTGGAGTGCAGTGACGCGATCTTGATTCACTGCAACCTCTGCCTCCTGGGTTCATGCCTCCTGGGTTCATGCCTCAGCCTCCTGAGTAGCTGGGATTACAGGCACATGCCATCACACCTGGCTAATTTTTTCTTAATTTTTAGTAGAGATGGGGTTTCACTATGTTGGCCAGACTGGTCTCGAACTCCTGACCTCGTGATCCGCCCGCCTCAGTCTCCCAAAGTGCTGGGATTACAGGCGTGAGCCACTGCGCCAAGCCAATAGCTATTATCATTAATAAAGTCATGCCCTGAAGAAAGCAGCTTATGGACTAATGGGGACATTAAAAAATAATTACAACATAAAGAAATATTTGCTAAAAATATAGATAGGTATAAAGTCTACCAGGCACTAGGAGAAGAAGTACCTACGTGTGCCTGGGACACCGTGAGAAGCCACTGCAGGCGAACAAAGCAGTTGGCCCAAGCTCCGCCTTGCTTCTCTTTGGGACCTTAACTCCTAAGGAGATGGTGCAGGGTGAGAAACTCCTTCCTCTCAAAGGCTTTTTAAACCAAATCTATGGAGAAATATTTCCCAATGGTTAAATCCTCTTAATCAGAAATCACTCATTTACTTGCATTTTTACTGAGCATCTTCCAAGTGCTAGGTGCTGTGCTTAGGGCTTGGGAATAAACAGGTTAAACCAAAAACACCTTTAGATGGAGGAAGCCAAGGGGTCAGACAACAAACAGGTCAACAAATAAATGCCTAATTTCCAAGTGCAACTCGATAACGAACAAAAAGAGCCTGGTGCCACGCGGTGCCCCCAGCAGGTTGAGACCACAGCAGAGCCTCCTCCCGCCAGGACAGCAGCTGGACAGACAATGAGTTGAGGATTGGTGGGGGACATTCTCTCAGTGTTGGGCTTTTGCTGTTGTTCACCTGAGGCACTGTTAGTTGACGCCCAAATCCAGTGCCTCTCAAACTGTGCTCTCAAAGGATCCCGTGGTGTTATGCAGACCACGCATAACATGCTTGTTTCAAAGTTCACAGATGCAGAGGCTGATAAGGGATTGCAAGGTGGTCATAAATTCTCGTTCTCACTATTTCAGCCAAGCCGCTTCGCTATCAACAGATGCCCTCTTTACCTTCTCAAGTAAATCGGCCCTGATAAAACACCAACTTCATTTGCTTTTACATAGCAAATATCTAATATTTTCACTAGCAACCTACTCTGTTGTTTAAAAACATATGGAAACCACTGCTATTAACTAATTCCACATTAGCATTTTTGAAAACTGAAGTTTGAAACTGATTTATTGAAAACTGAAGCTTGCAACTGATTTATTTTCAGAGATTGCAAATTGCTTGTAAAAATACATTTTAGGCCGGGCGCAGTGGCTCATGCCTGTAATCCCAGCACTTTGGGAGGCCGAGGCGGGTGGATCATGAGGTCAAGAGATCGAGACCATCCTGGTCAACATGGTGAAACCCCGTCTCTACTAAAAATACAAAAATTAGCTGGGCACGGTGGCGCGTGCCTGTAATCCCAGCTACTCAGGAGGCTGAGGCAGGAGAATTGCCTGAACCCAGGAGGCGGAGGCTGCGGTGAGCCGAGATCGCGCCATTGCACTCCAGCCTGGGTAACAAGAGCGAAACTCCGTCTCGAAAAAAAAAAATAAATAAATAAATACATTTTATGGTTACTTGTCATCATTTATCCAAAAAGTACACAGGAAAATTAATTTAGGACATTTTTTAAAATAATCATTCTGTTCACACAAAGGATAAATTCACTTTACACCCTAAACTGAATTTGAATGATTATTTTTAAAAATGTCATTGATGGGATGGTCCGTATTCAATGCTGCCAGCATAGATCACTATCTTAAAATTGATCAGCTAATCAAATGTGTTAGGGTGATAATTTACAGTTACTGCTTCCATCACAAAGGCTATAGGCCAGGTGCAGTGACTCACACCTATAATCCTAGCACTTTGGGAAGCCAAGGTAGGTGGATCATCTGAGGTCAGGAGTTCAAGAGCAGCCTGACTAACATGGAGAGAATCCGTCTCTACTAAAAATACAAAGTTAGCTGGGTGAGGTGTTGCACTCCTGTAATCCTAGCTACTCGGGAGGCTGAGGCAGGACAATCTCTTGAACCTGGGACACGAAGGTTGTGGTGAGCTGAGATCGTGCCATTGCACTTCAGCCTGGGCAACAAAAGCGAAACTCTGCCTCAAAAAAACAAACAAGAACAAAAACAAACAACCAAAAAAAAAGGCTGTACATGAATCAAGGTTTCTAACCAGGCATCTACTGTATCCACCTGTACCAAGATCACACCAAATCATCCTGAAAGGAGAAGATACTGAGTTCGCATCCAATTATAAAGAAGGCAACTTCATTAAAGGGTCTTCTCTAATGTATGTGAAGTAAATATGACATTGCAATTACATGAAGAAACATACAAATTCACATAGGTGAGATGACATAAACACACATCTCCTCCACATATCAGACTCTGTAAAAGGTTTCTTTAAAATCATATTAAATTATGAAGCCTCAACCCAGTACACCAGTGCAGCAAACGGCTTTTCTCTGTCAGAAGAGTGTGTGCTTGGAAGCAAAAGTCAACAATAAAAAGAGTTTCTAAAAAGGATAATTCCTATTTGTTTATACATTTTCACAGCATGCTTAACTAAATCTATATTTGGGCTTCGCACACAACCAGTTCAACACCCACCTTTTCCCCCATCATGCTACGAATCCAGACAAAGCCTCCCTACCGGATTAAGTGTGGCTTTTTGGTCTCAAATGTCACAACTGAAGAAAAGCATTCGGTATAAATGCGTAGTAGGGTTGTATTTCTTCAGAAAACATCTAACAAGGAAGAATTTTATTAAAATCACGTTGTACTTGTACCAACTGAACTTGTGTCTATTCAAGTGTGAACTGCATTAAAAACTATTGTAGGCTGGGCACGGTGGCTCATGCCTGTAATCCCAGCACTTTGGGAGGCCAAGGTGGGTGGATTACAAGGTCAAGAGATCTAGACCATCTTGGCCAACATGGTGAAACCCTGCCTCTACTAAAAATACAAAAAAAAAAAAAAAAAAAAAAAAAATTAGCTGAGTGTGGTGGCTTGTGCCTGTAGTCCCAGCTGCTAGGGAGGCTGAGGCAGGAGAATCACTTGAACCCAGGAGGCAGAGGTTGCAGTGAGCCAAGATCACGCCACTGCACTCCAGCCTGGGCAACAGAGCAAGACTTGGTCTCAAAACAAAACGTAATAACTAGACATACAAAAGTTAAAGGTGAGGTGCAGTGGCTCACCCCCATAATCCCAGCACTTTGGGAGGCCAAAGCAGAAGAATCAAGGATTGCTTAGGTAACTATATGGATTGAATGTGAGAGAGGAGACCTGGCAGTTGTTGAGGGTTGTCAGGTACTCATTTCATCTTCTCTGACTGATAGCATTGGGTGAGTGTACATCTAGATGCCTCTGTGACCATGGGGAGAAGTGACGATAGTATGGGGTCTATGGCAACATAGCAAGACCCATATTTACAAAAAAAAAACTTTTTACAAACTTAGCCAGGTATAGTGGCATGTGCCTATACTCCTAGCTACTCAGGAGGCTAAGGCAGGAAGATTGCTTAATCCCAGGAGTTGGAGGTTGCAATGAGACATGACTGTCCACTATACTCCACCCTGCCACAGACTGAGGCCCCAACTCTAAAAACAAAAGTTAAAACAGAAAAAATATACAATAAATACCATACATTTCAATCATCATATGCTTAAATAAATGAGGGGATCAAATTAATTTTTTAAAATATACTAGATTCTATTTATAAAACAATTCCAGTGGCACAGTAAGAGGCTTATACTATCGTCACTTCTCCCCATGGTCGCAGAGTCATCTAGATGTACACTCACCCAATGCTATCAGTCAGAGAAGATGAAATGAGCACCTGACAACCCCCAACAACTGCCAGCTCTCCTCTCTCACATTCAATCCATATAGTGACCTAAGCAATCCTTGAATACCTCCATACGCCAATTTAAAAGAGCTCTAACAGCTAGAGAATGAGTCCTTATATCAATCTGCTCATCCGGTATGCCTAGCGATTGTGCAAGGACTGAAAGATGCAAAGATGAGTAAGACATTACCTTTAGCATAGATATCCATGGTCTAGCACATAGAAGGTGCTCAATTAATACCTGCAGAAGGAAGGTAGGAGTGGGTGAGTAAGCAAGCTCGCAGTCTAGGGCAGTGCTGTCCCAGAGAAATGTAAGCCAAGCCACAGATGTGAGACACACATGACTTTATGTTTTCTAGTAGGCACATTTAAAAGGTAGAAAGACCTGGGCCACCCAGGAGAATCTGACCTTTATCCTGTGGACAGTGGGAAATCAAAAAGGTTTGGGGTTTTTTTTTGTTTGTTTTCATAATAGAAAGGTGATGTGATCAAATGTTTCCATTTAGGAAGGTGGTTTCTCTGGAGATAGAAAAAGGCATGAATTAAGAGAGTGACAATGGCAATGGGGAAGACAAATTGGACACACAGACGCACAGGCCAGAATCAATCCATGAGGAAGTCTCTTCCAGTCCAAGATTTTTTTGGGGGGGGGGGGGTGGGGGGGACAGAGCCTTGAGCAGTCACCTAGGCTGGAGTGCAGTGGTGCAATCATTGCTCATGCCAACTTCAAACGCCGGGGCTTGAGCGATCCTCCCACTTCAGCCTCCCAAGTGGCTGGGACAACAGGCACCACCCACCACATCCTGCAAATCTTTTAATTTTTTGTTGAAATGGAATCTGTATTGCCAGGGCTGGTCTTGAACCCTCGAACTCAAGCAATCCTCCCACCTCGCCTCCTAAAGTGCTGGGATTACAGGCGTGAGTCACTGCGCCCAGCTCCATAAAACTTCTCATTCAATGCAATGAATGACCCTTTATTCTGAGGCTGTATTCCTTTGGAGGCATTAAGATGTTTTTATGAGATAGTGGAAACCAGAGATTATGACTATACTTTCCAAATGTCCTTTCTGGGTAAATTTTTAAATGGCAATGCTATGTTGCTTCCAAAATTCTATTTCTGAAACTTAGTTTGCAAGTAAAATCCAAAATTCTGGGAACCAGAGTTTTAGACAACTTCTGGAGCTTATTAAGATGAACGTATATATATTATATATAATATATACATTATATAATTATATATTATATATGTTATATATATCATTATATATTATATAATATGTTATATATAATACATTATATAATGATATATTATATAATGTATTATTGTATATTATTCTGTATGCTAATTTTCCTACTCATTTCATGCATACCTGTCCATGTAGTAATAATACCGACATGACTCTTATCTTAAAGTCCTATATAGTAATTCAGAATCTAAAATGTATTATTGTTTAGCGATTCCCTTAATGCCTTGTATTGAATCTATGCCTTTATTAGTATGAAGAGCTTTATCCAAATTAATTTTCTTCCTCCTAGCCCCAGTTCCATAAATTGCTCCCACAGGTACGGTTCTCAGCAGGGAATTTATGGGTCACTGGCAATGCAGTTTATGTTTCATTCTTATGATCCATCACCAGATGGTAGCAAACAGACAATCTGCAGTGTAGTTGACATTTCTTAACACACCAACCAATAATGGGCTATAATTAAGTCTGATAATTTCCCAAACAGTTGCCTTAACTCTCATTTCTTCACCTGCTAGAGGGGCTATGTCTGTTCCTCATGGTGACACTGTCCCTCAAATTCCCTGCACTCATCTCTCCTAACCACTTCCTGAGAGGATGTTGGCCTCCAAACTTTGGTATCTCAATTCTTTATATTTTGGATGATAAGCATTTAATCTTTTAAGCCATCCCATTATTTTCACCCATGCTGTGGCATTCCATTTAAAATTTACTCCATTGCCTTCGGCTGGGCTATTTCTCTTTTATTCCCCTGATATTCAGGCACATCTGTCTTGTGTATGATGATTTTCTCCGTTGCTTCCATGGTTGTAAGTTTATCTTCCCTGTACAGCGGGGTTAAAAATGCTATTCCGTTTTCTTCTAGTTATTTTAGAGATAAATACAGTGGAATCTTAAAGCAGAGGCCTTTATGCTCTGAAACTAATAAGTGCAGAACTTTCAGGTAAGAGTGAAATTTCCCCGGTGGACCTGTCCACATCACGAAATGACAGATGCCACAGGACAGCTACCCGTCTCCTACCCGGAGTGAAGGTGCACGTGGTGTCTGAGGACTGCAACTTTAAACTCTTTCTAAAGGGGCCCGGCACCCTAAAATTCTCTCAACTGCCAATGTTGGCACTTGTATCTCAACAATCTTACTTAAATTTTGAGTACCAAAAGTTATCAGTATACAAAAAGCAATCACCTGAAGAAATATACTGTCACCCAGAAGTACAAAACCAAACCAAATGGCTATAGAGGCATTTGACCTACTGTTTCCTTTTTCTTTTTGAAATGGGGTCTTGCTTTGTTGCCCAGGCTGGTCTCGAACTCCTGGCCTCAAGCAATCCTCCCATCTCAGCCTCCCAGGGAGCTGGAATTACAGGTGTATGCCACCGGACCTGGCTTCACCTAATTATTTTTCACACCATGAAACTCCATGGGAAATTTCAATAGCTTTCCCAATAGACAGACAACAGAGAAAAAAACAATATGATAAAGAAAAACAGCATGTATGTATTCATTTACAAAACTCTAGATTACTCCATATAGATTTTTACATATCTACATCTGTAATATACAGGGGAAAAAATTCAAAAGTAAATTCATTGAAAGGTTACCAGTGGTTATCTGTAGAGAGATAGAATTATAGGTAATTTTAATTTTCTTTATACTTGTTTGTAATATACGCTTGCATTACAGACTTTGTATAAACTTCTTTGTACACCCATGCATAAAAGCCATACTTTTATTCTTTTAAAAATTGGAATTATTTTTCAATGGAGGCAGAAAAGATTCTGTTGAATCAAATGCTACTAATTAATCATGCTAACGAACCTCAACTTTTTATTTAGGTCACTGCTTACTACACACAAGTCCCACATTAAAAAAAAAAAAAAAAAACAGGTTTCCTATCATCACTTATAACAGTAAGTCTACAGAGGCTCGTTATAAAATACAGGAAAGAAAATTCAGAAACTACCATAAACTTTCAACTGCCTTTGTTCAAGGTTGCAGTCTCAAAGGAGCTGTAAAATAGCCTGCAATGAGGTCTACATAAAAGTAAAACGATGGTATCATAGTTAAGTTTTAGAAAACGTTCCTGTTAGATAAATAGCATTACATTAACTGGCAATGATAAAATGATACACTTAACTATTCTTTAAGATATTCTAGTAAGAAAAATAAAGTGGTGGGGGAAATAAAAACAGATAAAACAAGAACAGCGGAAAGTTGGGGGCCGGGCGCGGTGGCTCACGCCTGTAATCCCAGCACTTTGGGAGGCCGAGGCGGGTGGATCACGAGGTCAAGAGATCGAGACCATCCTGGTCAACATGGTGAAACCTCATCTCTACTAAAGCTACAAAAAATTAGCTGGGCATGGTGGTGCATGCCTGTAATCCCAGCTACTCAGGAGGCTGAGGCAGGAGAATTGCCTGAACCCAGGAGGCGGAGGTTGCGGTGAGCCGAGATCGCGCCATTGCACTCCAGCCTGGGTAACATGAGTGAAACTCCATCTCAAAAAAAAAAAAAAAAAAGAACAGCAGAAAGTTGGAATCGTTGAAGTGAGGTGATGGATATAGAGCTACATTACCATTTTATTTTGCATATATTTGAAAATTTTCCATTATACGATGTTTTGAAAAGGTGCTAAGAAAAATGAAAAGAAATATATACCTGTGCACAATCATTCATCATATCAACTCATGTAACACAATTAAGCTAACAGCCACTTTTCTTTTTTTCTGAGACAGTCTCGCTCTGCTGCCCGGGCTAGAGCGCCGTGGGGCAATCTCGGCTCACTGCAGCCTTTGCCTCCTGGATTCAAGTGATTATCCTGCCTCAGCCTCCTAAGTAGCTGGGACTACAGTCACCTGCCACCATGCCCAGCTAATTTTTGTGTTATTAGTAGAGACAGGGTTTTACCATGTTGGCCAGGCTGGTCTCGAACTCCTGACCTCAAGTGATCTACCCACCTTGGCCTCCCTAAGTGCTGGGATTACAGGCATGAGCCACCGTGCCCGGCCCACTTTTTCTTTTTAACACATCAGGGTGACTATTTCAAAGTGGGCATTTTACCTGAAAATTGCAATAGAATTCTGACTCTGTACTTCTTTATAGGCAAGACAGTATATACATGTAAAATATTTTAAGAAAAAAATTGTCTTTCATATGCATCTACAGATTTGATTCTGATTTTAGATTGTCCTTCCTGAGCCAGATTCAGAACCAAGATAGTCAGCGAACAGAGCACTACCTGGCTTGTGACATTTAAAAACTAAAGCAAGATGCATGCTAACTCAGGCAGCAGCAAGATCCTGCAATGGCACCATCTCGGCTCACTGCAACCTCTGTCTCCCAGGTTCAAGTGATTCTCTTGCCTCAGTCTCCCCAGTGGCTGGGATTACAGGCATGTACCACCACGCCCAGTTAATTTTCTTGTATTTTTAATTGAGACAGGTTTTTGCCATGTTGGCCAGGCTGGTCTTGAACTCCTGACCTAAGTGATCCACCCGCCTCAGCCTCCCAAAATGCTAGGATTACAGCCGTGAGGAATCTCATTCTGTGTGACATGGACAAAGAGCCCTGCCACTTTCTCTAAGAGGAAAACAAACTGGTCTGTACCCAAGTAAGCTGTGGAGCAAAAAACCTCAGCACACAAAGGAAGTAGACAACCAAAACCAACATCATTTATAGACAGTCTGTTCCCTATAACGGCTGCAGAGGATGGCAGGAATACCAAGGATCTGGGATCCCCAAACTGATGACTTCCCAGTGCATCAAAAGCAAAATTTACATGTAACTTCAAGTCACTTTTATAAGGCACAATTAAAGAGTTTTCATTATCACAAATGATCCTCCTATTTCCCGCAAGAAGTTTGGCAAAGCCTATTTTATTTCCATTTTACAGGTACAGAAACTGGGGTTTGGAGCTGGTGGAGTAGCTCTTACACAAGTCTTCTGACTTCAGGGACAGAATTCTTTTTGCTACCCAACACTGCCCTTGCAGTGTGTCTATGACGGGAAGGAGGGGAGGAGAGGAAGAAAGTGAAGCAGGGCAGAATATAGAGGGAACGTGCGTTAAGTCTAACACTTTCTGAGTTTCAAAACACCCAAAGTTATTTTCTTATTATCCATGGAGTTTGGTCTAGTCTCTGCTAAGATCGTGGATTTAACTGCATTTCCATTTACAGCCATATTTTGGTAGGCTTGCTTTCTCTGCTGAGTTTTGACAGAGGTCTGCTAACAACTCGCTTAACCTAAGAAATAAACAATTAATTTTTTTTTGAGATGGAGTTTTTTCACTCTTGGCGCCCAGGCTGGAGTGCAGTGGCACGATCTCGGCTTACTGCAACCTCTGCCTCCCAGGTTCAAGTGATTCTCCTGTCTCAATCTCCCCAGTAGCTGGGTTACAGGCACGCACCACCACACTCAGCTAAATTTTTGTATTTTTAGTAGAGATGGGGTTTCACCATGTTGGCAAGGCTGGTCTTGAACTCCTGACCTCCAGTCATCCACCTGCCTCAGCCTGCCAAAGTGCTGGGATTACAGGCGTGCGCCAATGTGCCCGGCAACAAATTTTTTTTTTTTTAAACCAGGAGGGACTGTCACAGCAGTGTGGCTGGGAGGTTTGCTGCTGCTCCTTTCTCCATAAATCAAGACGGCGCAAAGGAAGAGAAGTTGATAGAGCAACGGTCACAGACCCCAACGCCCCGGGGCTGCTTAAGCTAGTAGGAGAGCAAAGCCTACCTCTCTGACTTCGTGAAGCTGGCCGGAATACTGACTCTTGGCTCTTCGGGCGGCTGCAGGCGACTTGTGATGCGTGATTGTGACCACACCGGGGGCCCCCACACTGAGGTGTCTCTGGCTACAGGGAGACGCAGAATTGGGTGTTCCATGGGGGAGCAAAGTGAGGCTTCGGCTTCGGGAGCTTGGAGCACTCTAGAATAAGCAACAAGTGTCAAAACTCAACAACTGACCTGCAGAACACAACTAAGTGTTGGCTTCTATTCATTTTGGACCTCTTTGTCATTCCCCTTCACCTCTTTAGGGAGATGAAGGTACGGGGAGGTATAAGAGCATTGCATGCCCAAATCCCACAAATACACACTGAACTGCCCTTCCATTAGCTGCCTTTCTGGTTTCTTTTCCAATTGCGTCTCCTGTCCTACATTATGGCCATGAACAACTATTCAAAATCCTGCCCGCCACCCTCCCCAACCCAGACACCATGCACACTCATGAGCTCTACCTGTCTACCTCCTAGAATGCCTTTCCTCCGTGGCTGGTCAATCTCTGCTGAACCTGCAAACTCAGCATGATGTTCTCTGCTCCGTGAAGCATCTCCCTGGCTTTCCCAGCCTCTCTGCTGCTCTCATTCCACTGCATCAAGATTATATTGATTATCCAGTTACTTTCTTAAGAGATGCTTTCATGATCTTTATATCCCCAAGGCCTGCATATCACAATTGTTTAATTTATTAAGCACTTAATAATGTCGGCTGTATGCATGAATTAAGCTGTCCACCAATTATTCTTCATTTGTTAGTCCAGTGTTTACATTTCGTTCTATAATAACATATGATCCAAATCACAATCTAGTTTATGATAAAGATGGCATCTCAACTTAGTGGAGATGAATTCTTCAATTAATGTTGGGATATCTGGGGAGCCATTTGAATAACAAAGCTGGATTCATCTCTCAGATCACAGACCTCGAATGGATCAAAGATTTAAGAAAAACAGTTCTAGAAGAAAACACGCAACCACAGGGTAGGAAAGGCCTAACACTCTGAAATTCAAAAACTATAAAAGAAAAGCTTAATAAATCTGATTACCTAAAAATTGGAAACTTCTGCAAAGGAAACAAACAGACCAAGCAAATACCCCACTACGACCACCAGCAGAGCCAAACTATAAACTAGGAAAAAATGCAGAGCTGGAAATAATTATTAAAAGGGGGCAAGGTATGAAGAAGCTCACAAAAAGAAGAGATATAAATGGCTATTCACCCGTAGGAAAATGAGTCCAACTGTACTCAGAAGATAAACGTAAATTCAACCTGCTTTAGATAACCATCGTTCACCCAACAGATTGGCAAAAATTCAAAAATCTAAGTACACAGTCTGTCAACAGGGCCACAGAGAAATGAGTCTGTGGAAGTAAAAAAGGTGGCAAAACCCTGAGGACAGCAATTGGCAGACCTGTCACAGACACAAATGCACCTCCCCCAGCTCCAGCAATCCCCCATCTGGGAATGAATCCTCCAGACATACCTGAAGCCAGGTGAAATACCACATGTCCCTGTTAAGTCACTGCATGTTTGATGGCAAAGGACAGAACACAACGCAAATATCCATCAGCATGGGACACGTTAAATAAATTAGTTTACATCTATGTCATGGAATAGTACCAAGCTATGAGAGAATAATGAGAGAGGTCTCTGTGAATTAATCTGGAAATACCTCTCAGCTATATAGTTAAGTAAAGGAAGGCACATGATTGTTCTTTAGTATGGAAAATACAGCATTTTCCAACATGAGGTAAGTATTTGTTATTTATTTAAAACTTGTTGAAAATCATCTGTTTGAAACATACTGTGAAAGGATACATATAAAACTATAAAGTGGCAGCTTATTTGCGGAGAAACAGAGAATGAAAGGGCAAAAACAGAGAACAGGATTTTTTCCACTGCATACCTTTTATATCCTTTCACTTTGAACTATGGTATTCCCTATTGAAAACATTTTAAAGCCGGCCGCGGTGGCTCACGCCTGTAATCCTAGCACTTTGGGAGGCCAAGGCGGGTGGATCACAAGGTCAGGAGTTCGAGACCAGCCTGGCCAAGATGTTGAAATCCCGTCTCTACTAAAAATAGAAAAATTAGCTGGGCGCGGTGGCACACGCATGTCATCCCAGCTACTCAGGAGGCTGAAGAAAGAGAATCGCTTGAACCTAGGAGGCGGAGGTTGCAGTGAGCTGAGATCGCGCCACTACACTCCAGCCTGTGTGACAAAAAAACAAAAAAGAAAGAAAGAAAATGTTGTAATTCTGCATAAAATTTACATTCTAATTGTTCCTATACTTCATTTCAGCTTGAGAAAAGGCAGTTAGATAATGTGGAAATCATCTAGTTTCTATAGTTCAAACATTTACTGAATACCTACTATGTGCCTAGGGAAAAATCTACTGTGTAGTGTCAGGAAGAAACAAAATGTATGAGACAGTTTTTCACCACAGACACTTATAATGTTGCTAGAGCTATAAGATGCACATAGACAGCGACAGACAGAGGAAAACACACACAGATGCACACTTACAAGACGGTGCATAACAAGGGCTAACTTCGCAATCCAGCCAAAAAATGTCAAAGAAGTGAGCTCAGCTCATCGCGCCAGGATGTTCCGAGGGAGAAGAACCTGAAGCCTCCGTAGCTTTGGGAAGCTTCAGAGGCAAGGCAGCACACTACATAGCAACCCAATAGTCTGGATATCCAAGGCGGCCTTAGCCTCAGGACACAGCTAACAGGCACAGCTCTAAAAACTGCTAAATTAATGATCCATCATTTTACAGATCACCAGGGGATACAGGAGTGGGTGGGAGCCAGGGTAGAAATCAGAATTTTGGTTTACCTTGAAATACCACAGTCGCTTGTAAAGTTTCTCTGGATGTGACTTGGACATAATGAATTGGAATGCAGACAAAGATGGGGAATAGCCATATGGCAGGTAATTGGAGAAATGTGTGGTCTAAGAACTATATATCTTGATCACAATGAACTACAATAGTCATCTACTGTCAGCTTCAATCTTTTCACGTGGAGACTAAAGGGAGAAAAAGGATATTTCTTTAATAACAGTAAATTTGCCTAAGTATTAAAGAATCCACTGAAATACATTCTGGCATCAGCGAGGCTTATTCCAATCCAGGAAAAGGCAGATTTTTTTCACTGGGCTTTGAAGCCAGACAGGTAAGTTTCCTTCTTCATTTACACACCTGTATCCCCATTCCTCCCCTACCAAACCCCTGTTCTTTCCAAGGGGTGAGTTATTTAAGCCTTCTCATTAAGCATCAATTTCCTAATCTTTAAAAAGAGAAATAATAATATTGACCCTTAAAAGCCATCATGAAGTTTAAATTAGATTATGTATAGAAAATGCTTAGTGCAGTGCCTGACATGCAGAGGTGACATAGACAAAGTTTCTTTCTTAAAATCATTGAAAACTTGAACGATGAAAGCCTTATGGATTTTTAAAATGTTAAGAAGTTGCTTAGCACAAAATCATAAGCAGTCTATAGGGTCAGACTGCTCAGAAGCCCAAAACATAATTAAATATTTACAGGGTCATTAAATAGCAAGACTGTAGGGAAACACACACACACATACACATATATACACACACAAACACACACACACACTCTCACTCTCTCGCGCTCTCTCTCTCTCTCTTTTGTGCACGCGCACTCTCTCTTCTAATTCTGAGTAGAAATTAGGACACATCAGAATAAGAGAGGAAGACAGCTCTCACCTTTGCCTGTAACAGTATCAACATGAATGGCAATAAATCAAAAAATTCACCCAAGAGCCAAATCATTCCACTGTGGATGTCTAACCCCATGATCATTACTTAATGGCTGTCATTTGAATTTACAAGCAGTAAATTTGAGTCAAGAAACCTTTACTTTTCCATTAACTGGGGATTCTCATGGTGTAATTCATACCCATACCTTATCTCAGGATAAACATGAGCAAAAACGTCTGATTCTTGGTAAACCCCACAGGTAATCATTACAAGAACAAGTGAGAAAAGCCAGCAAATTGCAACCACTATAAATGAGCAGGCTGTCTTTTTAAAAGGCAGCCTGCCTACCATCTCCAGGTTTTGTTTCAAAGTTATGCTTCAGTGTCATAAAAACCTATCTTCGCTACTCATATAAAATATTAGCAGAGTCTGAGAAACAACATTGCAGGTTTCTGTTCCAAATATTTACTTCCATGGGGGCGACCAGAAACACCAAATGTGCCGGCTGTGAAAAATTCTGAGTCGAGAGTAAGTTTCTTCATCCTTTGCTTAGGAGAACTGTCCCTTCACACAACCATCAGTGCTCATCTGGCTACTCCCTGTGTCCCCTCACTTCATAAGCACCTGGCTGATGAGGGGGTGACAGCAAAAAAAGAGGGTGGGAGCAGGTGAGACCCAAGCGCTCATGCTCAAACCCGTCCAGGTATCTGCACACAATCACACAGGCCTCTTCGTCTTTCCATCCATTCTCACTGAATGATTCCTAAATTTCCCAAGGTTGCAAAGAGAAGACAAAACACACATCCTCTTTCTATCTACTGACCAAAACTGGCATTTAGGAAAGGCATGCTTGGAAAAGGAGAGGAATCTCTAGAAAAAATCTGCCCAATCAAGGTAATCGGGCAACAAGCCTGGGAAACAGAAGTCTAGTGTGAGAAAGCTTAGAGCGAGAAACACTGGACCGTCTAAGGGCTCTGTACCAGCCCAGTACTGTGGACAGTGTGGGGAGTGGTTAAGAGCACACCTGCTCAAGTCAACTGCCTGAGTTCAAATCTGGGCTCTCCCACTTGCAAGCTGTGTAACCAGGTAAATGTAGGTGTCTTCCTTTCTAAAGGTTAATATTACCTACTTCACTGGGTTGTTGGAGAATATGACAAAAGACACATAAAGCATGTATCATATAGAAGTATGCAATAAATATCATTAATAAATTAATAGAATGAGGCCTTCAAGCCTCATTATAGGTGAATGGTTGTTAAACGGTCCCTGAATGAACTATATGGCCATTTTGGTCCTTGGTATCTTAAGTAGTCACAGTCTTAAGGCTTAACTTTATAAAGACAGTCATCCTAATTACTGAAAAACCACCTGCTTCAGAGAAAAACAAAAGCACCTAAAATGTAATTTCACATTTTCAGAAACCCACCTGTTCCAAATAGAAAAGTGCCAAACTGGCTGGGCATGGTGGCTCACCCCTGTAATCCCAGCACTTTGGGAGGCCAAGGAGGGAGGATCATGAGGTCAAGAGATCGAGACCAGCCTGGCCAACATGGTGAAACCCTGTCTCTACTAAAAATACAAAAATTAGCTGAGTGTGGTGGCGCGCTCCTGTAGTCCCAGCTGCTCGGGAGGCTGAGGCAGGAGAATCACTTGAACCTGGGAGGTAGAGGTTGCAGTGAGCCGAGATCGCACCATTGCACTCCAGCCTGGGTGACAGAGTGAGACTCCGTCTAAAAAGAAAAGAAAAGAAAAATTGCAAATAGAAAAGATCAGCTGGTCCTAAAAACCTCTTGAGACATGTATCAAAAGTTTGTAATCACTGAACTAGAATTAAAAGAAGGAAAGGGATAAAAAGGGTTTAAGATCTCAAATAGACATGTGGGGCAGTCACTTCCGTAGAAAATTTTTCTGATGTGAAAAATCTGAGCGTCAACTAATTGTAACAACATTCAAATGACATTTACTTTGAAACACATTTTCCTCACTTCCTTGAAATCCTTCATACCAAGGAGGAAAAAAAGATACTCAATTTCAGAAAAAAAAAAAAAAAAAAAAAAGCCCAAGGGAAGCAGAAAAATCAAACAAGTCTGGTAATGTGTTTTGAAGAACAAATTTAACCAACTAAAACCATTTTATTTCTTCTCTTCCTCTAAAACAAATTCTGCCATATCTAAATAGGTAAAAGCTAAGCATAAAAATCCTCCTCCTCTAAAAGCAAATGTACCTCAACATCAACAAAAAAGAAAAAGCCAAACAATTTTTAAAATAGTATATTGAGGGCCTGAAAATTATTTGGAATTTCATTTTCCTGATAGTCAACAACAGAATAAAATGTGAACTGTTTTTTAAATGAATTACAGTACTGTCCTTAATAGCTTTATATTGACCTCCTCATTTGCACTGCTGTGTTTTTGTTTTTAAATTGTCAATTCTTTCAAGCTTAAAACAAACCTAAAGTAGAAATAAGATTCTTAAAACTGGGAAATTTTCCAAGTTCATTTCCATGATTAGCTTTTCAAAATCGTCCCAGCTCACTCTACTTTTCCAAATTCCTGTTTTCATCGAGAAATACAAGTTAAGTCACCAGGCAAAGAAAATTTCTTCCATGGCCATCTTCAAATTCTTAATAAATCTTAAACAGTTTTTACTAACTTTATACCAATACCCTCTCAAACAGCAATATGAATGCACACAGATGTGTATGCAAATGAAAAATTGTGGTTCTTCCAGAGACAAAGTCTCTAGCCTGCTTCTAAACATACTGTCCTGAATCTATAAGTATGCATGGAAATGCCAGATTTCTGAAAAATTGTCACAAGCAAATGCATATATTTCATTTCCTGCAAATAGTGAGGAACAAAATCTGACATTTTTAAGCTTTTTACCTCCCCATCATTTTCAACTCCTCCCATCCCCCAATCATTAAACCCCCGTCCTCAAAACCCCTCCTACCCCCTGCCAGTAAAGAATCCTGCTGATTCTTCTTTAACAGTTAGATCAACTGTTCTAGAATCCCCAGGCAATCTCCAGGGCAAACTTGAAGGTCTCAACTCAACTGAACGCAGCGATCCTGTGCACCTGACCTCCTTAGCGCACACCACCCTTTTCTCTCCACTTCCCACGGGTCCACCCAGGGGTGTCAAGTGTGATTTCAAAACCCTCCACCTTCTCCGCTTTGCATCCTCTGTCCACACCATTTGCTTGGGGCCTTGTAATTCCAAGTTCCAAGACTCTTTTTGGATGCTTTATTCTGAAAACATGACTCTCTCTTTCTGATGACCAAGCTCAATTTGCTGCGTTTCTCATGCTTTGGAGCTATGCAATTTTAGAGCTAGATGGAATCTCAGACATAATTCTAGTCTAGTCCTTTCCTTTTATAGATCTAAAGTCTACATCCCCCAAAAGGTAAATGAATCATACACAACTCGGGCCCAAATTATAAATCTCATTCAAGACTCAATTCAGAAAACACCTCATTAGAGACTCAGCCCCTCTAGCTGGGTCTTCTCAATTAAATAAGGACCTCAGCCTCCAAAATAGTATTTAACACATGACAGACTTTAAAACAGTTGATAGAAAGGAGGAAAGCTAATAACTGTTACACATTTTCATCTTTCTTCTTACCCAAAACTTCAATTCAATCACCTATCATCATAAAAATAAACATACAACACTCCTTTGAAAGCAGGGCAATTGTGTGTTATATGCCTAGAATTGCAGATCCCTAAGGAAAATAATTTTATTTCATATATATGTAAAATTATATATCTATTATATATACTGTGTGTGTGTGTGTGTGTGTGTATACACACACAAAGTAACATAACACAGAGATCTTTAAATGACGAATTGCCATTTTAATAGAGAAATCTGAAAACAAGAAATAAGAAATGTTCATAATTAAGTTACAAACCAAAAAGTTACAGTATCCATATTTAATTTTTTTTGAATTAGCTTCATTCCTTTCAATATCAGAAACAAGAATTCCACTACCACTGTTTACTGGAAGCACTAGCCAACAAAATAACACAAGAAAACAATCACTGTAGGTGTGCCTTTTTTTTGGGAGAGAGATGGAGTTTCACTCTGTCACCCAGGCTGGAGTGCAGTGGCGCGATCTTGGCTCACTGCAACCTCTGCCTCCTGCGTTCAAGCGATTCTCCTGCCTCAGCCTCCTGAGTAGCTCGGACTACAGGCACGCGCCACCACACCTGGCTAGTTTTTGTATTTTTTAGTAGAGACAGGGTTTCACCATATTGGCCAGGCTGGTCTCAAACTCCTGACCTCATGATCCGCCTACCTCAGTAGGGATTACAGGTGTAAGGCACCGCGCCTGGTCATGACTGTTTTATTTAAAAAAGAAAAAAATCTCACAGTGTTGCCAGATACATAATGAATTTAGAAAAACCAATAGCATTCCTTCATATCAACAATAACCAATCAGAAAATAGAAAATAAGATCATTCACAATAGCAATAAAAACTATGATGTACAGATATTAACCCAACAGGGAGTACACAAGACCTTTATAAAGAAAAAAAATTTTAAACCATGAAAAGAAATCAGTGCAGAATTGAGAAAATAGAAATACACACATACAAGGTAAAGGATGAGTCAACTTAATGTTATAGAGACGTCAGTTCTCCCTAATTTGCTTTATAATAATTTTCATTAAAATTCCACCAGGATTTTTTTGAGCAACTCAACAAATTTATTCTAATATGTAAATGGAAGAATAAAGCTTCATGAAAGGTCAAGTTAATTTTGAAAAGGAGAGCAAAAGGGAAGAACTCACCTAACCAGATACAAATATTAACAAAGCTACAATGGAAATACGCACACATATAAACACATACATATATATATGCATATTAGGTCCAAATATCTGTGTCCCCTCCCCCCAGTAAAAGCTCATATGTTGAAATCCTAACCCCAAAGCAATGCTATTAGGAGGTGGGGGCTTGGAAGGTGATAAGGACACAGGGTTCCCTGCGTCACTTGAGGCAATTCACTCAGCTCCCTTCAACTGAGGTCCAAAAAAGTCCCACAACTCTCTACGGAACATCATAACCAGGAGCTGAGTTAGCATCTTGGGAAAAAAATTACTTTTTAATATCAAAGTCCAATATAGCATACTAATTCTCAGGTACTTAAACAATGAGCTCATTAGGGCTAATCCACGTGGAGCTAATACTTTAAATTGTCGATATGGTTTTGTTTTTTTTGGTTTTATTTTTGTTTTTTTTTTTTTGAGACGGAGTTTCGCTCTTGTTACCCAGGCTGGAGTGCAATGGCACGATCTCGGCTCACCGCAACCTCCGCCTCCTGGGTTCAGGCAATTCTCCTGCCTCAGCCTCCTCAGTAGCTGGGATTACAGGCACGCGTCACCATGCCCAGCTAATTTTTTGTATTTTTAGTAGAGACGGGGTTTCACCATGTTGACCAGGATGGTCTTGATCTCTTGACCTTGTGATCCACCCGCCTCGGCCTCCCAAAGTGCTGGGATTACAGGCTTGAGCCACCGCGGCCGGCCATCGATATGGTTTTTAATTAATTATTCGTAACAGGAGTAATGTTTGATGGACAGTATGGATACAGATGTCAAAAACAAAATGGGGACCATGCCATGCATAGCACTTAGAGTGTGTTACTCAGGGGTCATCTGTCCCCACAGCTTACTGCTTCCCCTAGAGAATGGCCTTTCCCAGGCCAGAGACTATGTCTAACCAGCCATGGTGCATTCTTTTGAACTTGACACAGGGCCTCACCTTGCAAAAGCTATAAATGCGGTAAATAACGAGCAACACATCCCCCCAACCTCAAGTTTAATCGCTGGTTAAACCACTGCCTCTTCCCCGAAAACCTGATTTTAAAAATATCAATACTGATTCATTATCGTCACATCTCCCTTTCCAAATAGGCAGAAGAGTCTGGAAAAGACAAAACTACCACCACACTTACCATACACAAACGCGAAATGGCCAAAAAGCAACCTGGTACAACATCAGCCAACTCACATTACTCAGACATTGAACAAGTATTTAATGAACATCTACTATGTGTCAGGCACTGCTCTAAGGAACAGAGTACAACAATGAGCAAAACAAATATTCCAGTCCTCATGGAAATGACATCCTGGTGAGAGAAAGAGGTCCTCCCCACCCACCGCCCCCTAAAAAGATAGATAAAATATACAGCAGGCATAGAAAAAAAGAAAAAAAAAAACTTGAGGTTTACCAACTTTAGATAGGTGGCCAGAGAAGGCTTCGTGAGAAGGTAACATTCGATTATAGATGGAAACGAAGTAAAGGAGCAAGCCAGGTATCAGGGGAAGAGCATTCTGCAAAGAATCTCAACAGACACAAAGGCCCTGGGGCGAGAGTCCACTTGGTGTGTTTGAGCAAGATGAGCAGTGTGGCAGAGGTAGACGTGAGTGTAGAGTGATTCGGAGTTGAGGTCAGACAGGTAAGGATCGGGGAGACCAGTTCCTGAATTAAAAATCACAGAAAACTGCCAGGCAAGCCAGATGCCTGGTGTCACGTAAGGCTGACGCAGACAGGGAGAATGACAAGCCAATTAGGAGAATGGATTTCAATAAGCTTTCTCCCCAGGGTCATATTCAGGTATTAAATAGTTAATTTGCATACAATTTACTTATGTCTACATGAAACGGATCATCTCAACTGGATAATTTTCATCGTAAAATTGTATTACTACTGCCCTGAAGATGGGCATTTCATGATTTATTCTATGCTCTATTTCTTCTCATGGCTCATTGTAATAGACCCAGAAGATACTTTATGCCAGAAATGAATCACAGAACAAAAGGCAACTGCTTGCTGAGGAATTCTATGAACGATCACTCCAGAACATGGGGACCAGGGCTCCTATTTTATGTTTAGACTTCTGTCTCCTACACATGGGTCAAAACAGCCACGGGATGAGAAGTCCAATGTCATTCTAAGAACATTTCAAGAAGCAAATTTGATTATTCTTAAATCAATAACTCATCTCTGACAGAGCACTCCTGTCTACTAAGAGATCATTATCTCCTTCTCAAATGCTCAGGCACAAAAATGCCAAGCTCAAAAGGGCACGCCTACTTGTGTTTCAAAATGCTTCATGCTAAAAAAATTAAATCACGACATCATCAACATGCCCGAACCTCGTGCAGACTCCTACAGGAGCTGTGGAATAAATTGCACTAATTACTATTCCAAGCTTGGTATTGCTGATGGAGTTAAGATAAAAACGCAAGACCTGCTCATAGCATGGGGGGTCTGGCTAGACAGCAGCTTACTAACCCACATACAGTGGTAGCCACAGGAAGCTACAGAAACCTTATAACCTGGGCATCCATGAGGCAATTTTCCTAAAAACACTGCATTTGCCCAAAAGCTCTTCATATTTGGTTTCCTCTTTTTTCCTGTAGGTTTCTTCCTTTTTTTTTTTTTTTTTTTTTTTTTTTTTTTTTTTTAGTTTTTTTT
>NW_022436944.1:51567728-51593123 GCF_009761245.1 Sapajus apella
TTTTTTTTTTTTTTTTTTTTTTTTTTTTTTTTTTTGAGACAGTTTTGCTCTGTCACCAGGCTGCAATGCAGTGGCATGATCCCGGGTCACTGCAACCCCCACCTCCTGGGTTGAAGCGATTCTCCTGCCTCAGCCTCTTGAGTAGATAGAACTACAGGCATGTGCCACCACACCTAGCTAATTTTTGTATTTTTAGTAGAGATGGGGTTTCACCACGTTGGCCAGGCTGCTCTCAAACTCCTGACCTTGTGATCTGGCTGCCTCGGCCTCTCAAAGTGCTGCGATTACAGGCGTGAGCCACCGCGCCCAGCCTCTCCTGTGCTTTTTGTAAGTATGGCACACAGACATAGGTATCTTATATGCCTAGGTCCAGCCTCTCCTTAATTCTCAGTAAGGCACTTTTGCCAAAGCAGAAATAAACTAGGTTCACAGGCTTATGCCAACACTAAGCTAGGCTTATTTTTAAAACACAAATACCTTCAGATCCTGTCTTGGACTTTCAAGAATCCTGAATGCAGACACAGGCCTTGAGTAAACAGAGCCAACAAGATTCACCTACTTGTTTTTATTTTTACTTTTCTACCAATTTCTGGATCACAGAGGAAAGCGCTTGATTCACTCTCAGACTTCTCCCTTTTTACCAACAAATTCAGGACAGGGAATCTTTAGAAGTATTTGCGGTTCAGGCACTAGGGTGCTATCATTACAATCACTGAAATCTGCAGACCTGGCACCGCAAATGAGGGCCTGAGGCCAGGTGCCATGGATCACACCTGAATCCCAGCACTTTGGGAGGCCGAGGCGGGCAGATCATAAGGTGAAGAGATGGAGACCAGCCTGGCCAACATGGTGAAACCCCGTCTCTACTAAGTATACAAAAATCAGCTGGATATGGTGGCACATGCCTATAGTCCCAGCTACTCGGGAGGCTGAGATAGGTGAATCACTTGAACCCAGGAGGCGGAGGTTGCAGTAAGCCAAGGTCGTCTCATTGCACTCCAGCCTGGGCAACAGAGCGAGACACTGTCTATTTAAAAAAAAAAAAAAAAAAAAAAAGCCTGAAGGAATGCCCATGGGCACCAGTATTTCCATGAAGAAAAAGTGTGGATGGAGCCATTAGAAACAACCCAGGAGAGGCTGGGGCCATTTTAAATGCGAAAATATTTGTGTTGTCCAATCTCAGGATTTCAGGCAGCAGTTAGAAAAGCTGTAGTGGATGTTTCAATGTCCTCAATTTAACCAACTAATTGCATGTCCTACCACATTTCTTCCAAAACCTACTGACTGATGCGTTCGAGTGCTGATCATTTAAGGCTCAAAGCCTTTCTCTAGTTACGCCTGCGCACTCTGCCCCCACCAGCTGAGCTGGGTATTTACAAAGAGCCAACAGTGTTTCGTCCCTACTCTGTTTGTGCTGGAATACTGATTATTTTAATTACACAATTTAATTAGCAACGAAACCAACAGAAGTATGAAAACAATTGTCTTTATGAAACTAAGCTGTATGATTTGAACACTGTCAATAAAATTGATTTGCTAAAAACAGCCATTGAATTAGGTACAGGCATGACAATTACAAGAGTAAAAACTATTTCTAAAAATCTAGAAGCATTCTGTCACCAGACTGCCCTGTTCTTTAAAGAAACCAAAACAGGAAATATAGGTAATACATTATAGATATGCTTTACACCAGGAGATGATGCAGAAACTCTAGCAGCAAGCCCACGCTTGATGAATGGGCCTTGGAACTTCATCTAAAGACTGGTGAGTAAAGGTTTTAAGTGAAAATGGCGCGCACACACACACACACACACACACACACACACACACACACTTAAAATTTGTATACATAATGGTTGACGATTTAGCTGTTCTTGATGAAGAAACAATGTTTCCCTACCACCTTAGCTAAGAGGACTTCTCTTGAAGAATCTCAGCCCTATGATCATAGAACTCTAGAGTGTCCCTAATGTGTGGGCTGTAAGAATGCATTTCCACAAATTCATCAGTGCAAATACTGAGTCAGCAAACAGCTCCTGGGTTCATTACAGAAGTGGCTTTGGCTAGCAGGTGTCAGCACCTGAACAAGTTGGCTCCACGTCAACCTCTGAGGAAGGAGGCACGATTCTCTCAGAAGATGCAAAAGAAAAGTTGCTGGGCTTTACAGAAAATACAAAAACTCCTACTACGACTCCTACTGTGGCTTCCGAGCCAGCATGTCACTGTCATGACACTTTGGAGCACATGAAGAAGAAAATTAAACTCTTATCGCTCCTTGCGTGACAGTGCATGAGAGTTTTTCTCTCATTTCTTCCTGTCCCCAGAGACTCTACTACCTGCTGAAGAGTCCAAAGTATTCATTTTTTTTTTTTAAGAGTTTCATCTTGTGTTAAAATCTAATTGGATTCCTACAGCTTTAAAAGACTTAGTGGCTTTAAGTCTGGCAGATCAACTGGACTAATTCCATCAAAACTGATAGGGGAAGAGCAAAAGAGAAATTATGGGGCTGGGGACAAAAACATGACCTTCACCCAGAGCCAGGCTGTGAACAAGCTCCATGATAGAACGCTATCATTTTGGGATATTCCCAAAGCTTTGATTTAGATTTAGATACAGGAGGTGGCTCTAAGCAGTGACAAAAAGAAAAGAGAGAGAAAGAGCGTGGAAATGACACATGTGGACATGTGTGTCCCGCCTTCCACCCCCTCAATCAACATTTTAACTCCTGGCTGCCGAGCCAACCGTTGGCACACAGGCAGCACGAGGCCGCAGCTGTGCTGTTTACCTCCTGCTTTCTGACCTGGGACCCTTCTACAGGAGCCTGTTTGGGAAGTCCACAGCAATTGTTTAACCAAGTACAAGTGCAAATCTAGGCGTGCGAGAGAGAGCTAACCCCACCCACCTCCCACCACGGGGCAGCCCTTGATCAATGGGAGATGGGAGCCAAGAGCTAATAATCCCATTACCTGTGTCTGGGTGGAGGATTCTGAAGTACACTGTATGTGGTTCTACTAGGGCCGCCAGTGGGATTCCACTTAAAGTGCCCACAGCCGTTAACCAGCACAATAGCACACCTTCTGGGTTTCCTTTTCTCTTTCCATATTTTGTTCCTCTTGCTCTCCTTACTCTTCTGGGATCACATTCCTGCACCCAAGCCTGCATCCCTGAGGCTCTGCTTTCTGGGAGAACCCATGTAAAGCAATAGGAACCCATCTAAAACAACAGGAACCCATTGTTTCACCATTGACAGTGCCAAAGGGTATGCTTGCTTTAATCTGACATCTCTGATCTGACATCTGGCCCTCCTTCCTTTCTTTCCTGCCCCAATTTATTCTCTCTAAAGGCTAAAGTCCCAGTTGGCATAACAGCCAAGTTCCTTTCCTCCTCAAGTCTATCAAGAGCTACGCTGAGGAATATAGAGATACATTTACAGACAAGGGACCAATCTAGACACAGTAAATGGAACGTATCTGCTAAGAAGCTCATCACTGGGTATCTCCAAGACATATACCCCATGCTCAGGAAGTCACATGTTAACAGCGCCACAATCACGGTGGCCCTGGACCGTTAGTTCTAAATCAAACAAAGCCCGTAGCCATGAGTGCAGATGCTCTGAGCAGAAAGAGGGCAGATGAGGCAAAGGACAGGAATGCTAGCGTCTGGCTCTACAGAACTAAGATCTGCTGATGAGCAGAGCAGTACAAAGACTGTTTTTCCCCATGAGCAATTATGATAAGATGGCTGAGATTCTAACGTTTTACACTGTAGGTACAAGATGCTGAACTAGGATTCCTGTAACAAAGCACCAGTCAGGCAAAAGAGGCCCCATGTATTATTATCTTTGGGATTCTGACTTAAATCATTATCATGCAGAGAACTGCTTTGCAGCAAGCAAAATGTGTTAGTTCCAACTGTGAACTACCATGACCCAAGTAAGCAGGCTCAGCCTATATATTTTATGACCCAAAGAGTGAGGAATAAGATTAATGCCTTACACAAAAGAATTAAAAATTGACTCAAATACGTATACACAATGTTATATAGCAGCCCCATTCACAACAGTCAAAAGGCAGAAATAACTCAAACTTTCATCAAATGACAAATTGACAAGTAAAATGTGACACATCCATACAATGGGATAATATTCATCCATAAAAAGGAATGAAGTATTGATGATACATGCTACATTGTTGCTGAAACTCAAAAACATTATAAGGAATAAGATGTCAGACACAAAAAGTCACATGTGATTTCATTCATATGAAACAGAATAGTAAATCCACAGAAACAGAAAGCAGACTGGTGGTTGTCAAGGGCTCAGGGAAGAGAAATGGGGAGTACCTGCAAGTGGGCACAGGGTTTTCTTTTGTGGCAGCAACAACTGCTTTGGAGCTACATAGAAGTGGTGTCTGTACAACATAATGAACATTCTAAACATCACTTAATTTCCTCTTTAAAAATGGTTAATTTGGACCAGGTACAGTGGCTCATGCCTGTAATCCCAACACTTTGGGAGACCGAGGCAGGAGGATCACTAGTGGCCAGGAGTTCAAGACCAGCCGGGGCAACATAGCAAGACCCCATCTCTGTAAAAAATGTTTTGTTTTGTTTTTTTTTTAAATTAGTTAGTTGGGCTAGGGGAGGGATATCATTAGGAGAAATACTTAACGTAGATGATGGAGTGATCGGTGCAGCAGACCACCGTGGAACGTGTATACCTATGTAACAAACCTGCATGTTCTGCACATGTACCCCAGAACTTAAAATACAATTTTTAAAAAATTAGCTAGTTGAGGTGGTGCACACCTGCAACCCCAGCTATTTGGGAGGCTGAGGCAGGAGGATCACTTGAGCCCAGGAGGTCAAAGCTGCAGTGAGCTGTGTTTGTGCCACTGCACTCCAGCCTGGGTGACAGAGCAAGACCCTGTCTCAATAAAATAAATACAATGGTTAATTTTATATGAGATGAGTTTTACACCACTCACACCTCACGGATCCAGTAACCCTCCACCGGCAATCCTAACGCTGTCTGCCTGCCTCCCTCCATTTTCTCCTGCTCTTCCTGAAAGGGCTTCTCTATTCCACAAGGTATGTGGAACACACAGAATATTTTATAATAAGGCTGCTCTTATTTCTGCTTCGTGTGGGCAGAACTGTATACCTAGGGCAACTGGATAAAAACTGAGAGACACTGGAAGCAGCGACTCAAAATTATTAAAGTAGGAAGTGAGTCCACCGATGGAAGAGATTCCAAATTGTTCAAGTGGTTGTTTCCGAGAGAAGAGGCCAGGGTCTTCTTTCTCTATTTTCCACATTTTTTTAATGTGGGATTATAGTGCTTTTATAATAAGAAAAAAATTAAACTAATGAATTCTATTGTTCTATAATTTCCTTATAACACTGACTGTTTATCACACGCGGAGCAGAATTCAGTAAGCAGCAGTTCTGTCTCAGCCTTCACCAAAAGGAGCTGGGAGGCATGAGTCCCAGACTGCACACATTAAAGAGAGAAAAAGATAAAAAGCAGTCACTCCAACCAGTCCAGATGTGCAATTCTCTACTGTTCTGATGACCCAGAGAGAGGGCCACATGGGCAAGCCGATGCTTTTCAGAGACTCCCAAAACCTGTCACTTACAGCAGGGCAGGCTCTTTTCCAGCCACGGATTGCTACCATTTCAAGTTTCTTTGGCTCGCCTGTGCGTTACTTATTTGACTTCAAGAGGAATCCCGCACAACTGCGGTCAAGGTATTGAGAAGATAAGACACGTGCTTTGCAAAGGGAAAAGTTGAAATAACTGAACCATGACAACATTTTTAAGTAGCTATTTTTAAAATTCATGTTTCTTTTGAGACAGAGTCTCACTCTGTTACCCAGGCCAGAGTGCAGCGACACCATCTCTGCTCACAGCAACCTCTGCCTCCCAGGCTCAAGCGATCCTCCTGCCTCAGCCTCTCAAGTGGCTGGGACCACAGGCATGTGCCACCATACGACACTAATTTTTTTTAATTTTTTGTAGAGACAAGCTCTCACTATATTGCTAAGGCTGAGCTCAAGCTCCTGGGCTCAAGCGATCCTCTGCCTTGGCCTCCCCAGAGTGCTGAGATTACAGGCGTGAGCCATTGCATCTGACCAGAAATGGCTATTTTAAAAATCTTATTTGGAACAACTAATCTAGTGCTAGTGGCCACATATAAACATACACTCTCTTGACTATCCTTTGAGCAAATCCAAAGGTCTTATCCCAAATGCCCCACTTTCTTTCTCTGCAGCTTCTGATGCTCCTGAGCATGCCTGCCTTTCAAAGCTGGGATAATAAACCATCTGAATTTTCCTCCTGTATCTGAGTGTACATCCTTAGATCATCCCTCAGCTCATGTCCTCTATATTCCTCTATCCCCCAACTATGTGGGTGAACCCCAAGACCCAGCCTTCAGTTCTTCGTATGGACTTTTCTCTACAAACAACTTTTCTTCTGTCTCCAACTGTCACCTCTTCTCAGAAGAATCACAAATGTCCACTGTCAGTCCTCAAAATAACTCATTTCCAATTGTCTATAAAGGGCTGACACTTCAAGGATCCCCCAACCCAATGTTTCATTCCCCGCTTTCTCATGACATCATTTACCCACCAGGTGGTTCCCCCATCTCAGCCTCCACTCTCCACTCTCAAGCCATCTGCAATTCTCCCCATTTTTTTTTTTTTTAAGAACAGTCTCATTTCGTAGCCCAGGCTGGAGTACAGTGGCATGATCTTGGCTCACTGCAGCTTCCGCTTCCCAGGTTTAAGTGATCCTCATGCCTCAGTCTCCTGAGAAGCTGGGATTACAGATGCCCGCCACCACGCCTGGCTAATTTTTGTATTTTTAGTAGAGATGGGGTTTCACCATGTTGGTGAGGCTGGCCTCAAACTCCTGACCTCGTGATCCGCCCGCCCCAGCCTCCCAAAGTGTTGGGATTACAGGTGTGAGCCACCGCGCCCAGCCTATTCTTTTATTTCTCTCATTGTGGTAGCAAATCTTCTCTACTGCCCTCCTCAGAGCTGTCCTTTCCTTAAACAACTCACTGGCATTACCCCAATCCATATGTGTTGACTCCCAATAAGTCTTCCAAATGAGTGGCTAAGACACAGACCCCTTCACGCTCAACACTGAGAGAGAGACTACATTTTGAGTCAACAAGATTTTGTCCCACCAGGACGTCACAAGTGTCTCAGAGAGGGAATTTAATATGGAAAATTGGTTACGCAGAGCAGAGAGCACAGCCAAAGTGAGGGAGACAAACTAACGATCGGCCACGTGGGAAACTATGACACCCTCCAGGGCTGAGGATCATGGGAAGAAGGGCTAGAAGCAGGGCCCGGAAGCTGCAGCCAACCTGCTAGACCAGACACACAGCGGGGCTGCCTGTGGGAGGAGGAGCCGGGGGATGCAGCCCAGAGCTCTCCCGAGACAAGGTGAGCTGCCCGCCAGCCCCTCCTCCCTCCTAGACTCCTGCCAGCACCTCCCACAGGCTGAGCCTACCCGGAGCAGTGAGCAGGGACCCTGGGAAAGGCAAAGTCACAGGCGTCACCAGTGATGCAGAACCAGGGATGACCTCAGGGGACACCTGCCATGAAGCTTTGCTGTTCCTTTGGTCCTGGGCATGGTGTGCCAGGGCTCTATATACTCTGGCATCAGAAACCCTTGCGGTCTTTCCTTAAGTTTACCTCTTGCTGAATTTCTGTCCTTTTCTCGGGCACACGTTTTACCTTCTCTTCTGCTGTCACTCCCTGCTCTTCCAGGTAAAATTTCACATCTCCCTTTCCTGCTACAAGCCCCCCACCACTTGTTCAAATATAGACATACGTCAAGTTCAAGGTCATGGTGAAAAAGGTTTTGTGAGTCTCACCTCAAACACGAGGAACATGAATTCCATTACCTGGTTCCAGTTCCACCCAGTGACTTTTTTCTTCAGTTCTTTTTAAAGCTCATGCTCTACTACTCTCAAGCGTCCTATTGCATTTAAAACAAAAAGTAACCAGGTTAAAGAATAACAGGTTCCCAGGCCAGCGCCCACTGCTTCAGCCTCTTAATTGCTTTTCTGCCCCAGAATAAATGGGAGCAATGACTGCCTCCCACATGCCTGCTCCGTGCTCTGACCTCCTGCTCAGGTTTAAGGATTAACACAGAACAACAGAAAAAGCATTTCTGGCCAAAAGCCAAGAATGCAAGGCTGTCTAAAATCATGGCCAATGGTCTAAAATATTGTCTGATACATTAAAATGAAACAGAAGGAAAGGTACATATTACTTGTTTCTCTTCTTTATTTAATCACACCCTTAATAGTGACATATATGTCAGCTAGGAACCCTCTCCGTTGAAAGTAACAGAAAACTGACTGACAGTGGCCTAAACATCAGGATCCCTTTCGTTACTTAGCAAAAAGTTCAGAGTTGGGTGGTCTCGGGGCCAGTTTGGTGGCTTTCTCCACCTGAACCTGCCTGGCCATGTGATTTGCTCTGACCAAGAGACCGTAATGATAGTGTCAGTTCCAAGCCTAGGCTTCAAGATGCCGCTCATCTGCTGCTCCTGCTACTTTTGAAATTCTGCCAAGTCACATGTGAATAGAACCAACCACCACCAGACATGTGAGTGAGGCCATCCAGGAATACCAGGCCTCCTGACCCACCTGCCAACCCATCAACTGAGCCTGCCCAGGTAGCAAGATATGTCCAACGTAACTGTGAGCTAAATCAAGGATTGTGGTTTTAAGACATTAAGTTTTGGGAAGTTTGTTACACAGCAATACATAATACAGGCAATCTGAGAGTACATTTACATCATTTAAAATTGGATAGGATCTGAGTATATCTTCTAGTCCAAATCCTCCTTTTTAGTGAGAAACTGAGGCTCAGAAAAACAGAGCAATTATCTCTGAAGCACACAGAGGCAGGACCAGAAGATTCCTAGGAGTCACTAGCCTTACCAATTCATACCACAGCAAGGACTTCCATAGGCTCAAGGGAATACTATATACCCAAAAATTACCCACCAAGAGATTATTACAACACTGTCATACAAGAGATTGGATAAGAATTATGACATAGCCATTCCACTAAACATCACGTAGCTATTTTAATGATAGATCCATATACACACATATACACAAACATTGGCATGAAAATATTTCCAAGACTGGGCTGGGTACAGCGGCTCACATCTGTAATCCCAGCACTTTGGGAGGCCGAGGCGGGTAGATCACCTGAGGTCTGGAGTTGCAGACCAGCCTGGCCAACATGAACCCCGTCTCTACTAAAAATACAAAAATTAGCGAGCGTGGTGGTACATGCCTATAGTCCCAGCTACTCGGGAGGCTGAGGCAGGAGAATCATTTGAACCCAGGAGGCAGAGGTTGCAGTGAGCCCAGATTGCACAACTGCACTCCAGCCTGGGCGACAGAGCCAAACTCTGTCAAAAAAAAAAAATAAATAAATAAATAAAAATTAAAAAAAAAAAATAAAAACTAGCTGGATATGGTCACATACATCTGTACTCCTAGCTACTCAGGAGACTGAGGCAGAAGGCATTTGAGGCTGCAGTGAGTGAGCTACCATCATACGACTGCACTCCAGCCCAGGCTACAGAGCAACACTCCATCTCAAAAAGAAAAGGAAAGAAAAAAGTTCCAAGACCTAGTAAGTGAAAAATACGAACAAAAAACCAAAAAAATCACAAAAGAAAACACAAAACACAACCCCACTTTCCCCTTTGTTGAAAGTAATATTCACACTCCCAGGCCTAGAATGGTTACTTTGGAGAACAGAATAAAGAGGCAAAGAGCAAAGGGGCAGCAAGAAGCTTCCAACATGTAAAAAAGTAAAACAAAGCTCTACTTTATTAAAACGAACGTGAGAGAGAAATTCCACTCTCCATAGAAGTGTGCAAAGGTCAGCGGCAGAGCATTCCCAGGTAACTCACACAACCCCCTCTGCAAATAAAGCTGGTAATTATACCATCTGTCATCACGCCATCATTCTAATCATGACATTAATAGCTACTGAAACTGTCTTTGATTAAGCCTCTCCAAAAGTATTAATTTACTTGCCTGGCAATGGCTCTATGAAACGCAAGAGGGGAAATGCTCCATCTACTTTACGGAATAAAAAACTGAAGTACAAAGAAAAGGAATCAGCTCAAGGTCAAGGCCAATGATAGAACTACTGAGAAGAATACTCAAGTTTCTTAGCTTCCATTTCTGAACTGCCCTCATTAATGTGGTGTCTCTGCATATAATCTGGTATAAGAAATAATGAGGAAAGCACTAACAACCTGACATTGGCTTCAAAACCAGCAAATCAAAGCAGTGATCCAAGGTCAGTATCTAAAGTTGCAAAAAGATTTCACAAGAGAAAAGACAGATGTCTTTTTCTCAATTCAAACGCCAAGGAATGCTCTAGCAACAATCTTTTGTATTTCAAAGGTCAGATTCTAAAGAAACACTTCCTCAAGTTTAACCAGTTAACTATGCATCCCACTAGGGGAAGAAAATATTCATAGTTTCACACTGTACAGAAATCCCTGATGCCCTGGAAGGCTGGGTTGAGAAGTCCTAAGAGAGACATGCTTCTTTCTCAGCCAGAGACGTGAAGGAGAGCTGAAGAGTAAATGTGCGCCTGCGATCCCACTCCCCAGTTCTGTCCTGACCCCTCCATCATTTACCTTTGATGACCAGTGGGGAGGAAACCAACAAGAGCCTCTCTCAGCATCTGCCCGCAGCGGGATGAGGGAGGATCCACCGCTGTCGGTCTGCACCACGGCCGAGTGGCTGCAGCCCATGGGGAGTCAGAAGGCTCCCGGGCCAAGGCTCTGCCAGTCCTCCCCAGACCAGCACGGCTCACATGAGCTGTCGAACTTCAGCCTCAAGAGAACATTCTCCTCAATCTTCTCCACTGTCAGTGCAGCACAGAGTACAGGGGAATAAAACTTCCCAGATGTGATTTCATTCTTCAGCAACACGTGCCAGAGGTGCTAGGCAGCTCTCCTCCGCTTTGTGCAGTATCCCGGCAAAGGGGGTCTAAGACTGCAACACTCAGAAGCCCCTCCATCCCGTGACTGCGTCCAGCGATCTCTGGAGCCAGGCAGAGCAGGGCTCAGAGAGCATTCTGGCTTCGCTGCTAAAACATCTCTGGCTCTGTATCCCTTCCTGGGGGAGATGCCCAGGAGTCTCAAAGACGTGATGGATAAGCTGTCTTGCATCTGGCAAAGAGAACGAGGCTCTTCCCAAGAGTAAGAGATCAATTGCGGAACCACCCAACTGGCCTTGATTCTCTCATACACTGAAACACCATTCCCAGCAGCTGCAGGGGGAAATGCACCTCAAGTGAAGAGCTGAACACATGGGATGACCTCAAGTCTCACTGCTGTCACGCCCTAGCCATGTGGCCATTTCACCTCTCTGGGCCTCAGTTTCCTCATCTGCAGAAACGGAGATAAGACCTACATGAAAGATTGTGGTGAGAATGATACGAGACAGGGAATTCTCAGTGAGGGTGACTGTGCTCCTTCCCCCATCCCCCCCACCTCCCCACCCCCCGACCAAAGCATTCAGCAAAGTCTGGAGACTTGGTTGTCACAACCAGCAGTGGGGGGCAGGGAGTGGGGGTGGGGAGGGAGGTGCACTATCAGCACATAAAGGGTACAGGGATGTTGCTGAACATCCCACAGCGTCCACGACAACCCCTTTACAATAACTATCATCCAGCCAGAAATGTCAATAGTACCAACGTGGGGAAACCTGGGATGAGGTGAGGCATGTGGGTGACAGTGCACTATTTACTACCATTCTTAGAGGAGAAAAACACATTTTTATGACATTTCAGCAAGCTACTCCTGTGGCACAAAAGTTTTTTCCTTTTTTTTTTTTTTTTTTTTTTTTTGACAGAGTTTCACTGCTATGGCCCAGGCTGGAGTACGTGGCATGCTCTCGACTCATTACAACCTCCGATTCCCAGGCTCAAGCAATCCTCCTGCCTCAGCCTCCGGAGTAGCTGCGACCACAGGCACACGCTACCACGCCCAGCTAATCTTTCTATTTTTAGTAGAGGCAGAGTTTCACCATGTTGGCCAGGCTGGTCTTGAACTCCTGACCTCAGTGATCCGCCTGCCTCGGCCTCCTGAAGTGCTGGGATTACAGTCATGAGCCACCGCACCTATTCCTGTTTTTTTTGCTGTTGTTGTTTTTTGTCTGTTTTTAGCACATCAATACATGACAAGAATCTAGGAATTTAAAGGTTCTATGCTATCAGCTGTAAAGAAAGAGTACCAAGGGCCGTGTGCCGCACACAGTAGGCAGTTTATAAATGCCTACTGCCCCATGCAATGTACTGGAGTACATAAGTTTTTTGCACATGAAAAAAAAAAGCTTTTTAGTCCAAAGAGGTATGCAGATCAGCCAAGCAACAGGCTTAGGAGGCACAGAAGAGGCCATTAAGATAAGCTGCCAAGTAGATGAATGAAAAATAAATATCCCAATACAGGTAATGAGGCATCAGCAATCTTTCCTAGTCGGTGACCTGACTTAAAGAGGATTCAGAGGAAAGAAAGGTTGTGAAGGCAGGTGCCAACTAATTAACGAAACACAGAGTTCCACCTGAAATGTCCCTGTATCCTAATCCCCACTGTGGTTCTCGATAACTTGTGTAGGTTACTGAGGGTCGGCATCTAGGCCTGTGAAGGGCTGGAAAAGCAGCTAAGGATAGAAGATGATGGAGGTAAAGTCTATGGTACAGAAATGGGATCATCTCATTTGTAGCACAGGCAGGAGTGGTAGGGAAGGTCAATTCCGGGCAGGAAAAAAATGCAAATCAAGGTTAGCCACCTGGGAATATGGCTTGGATGACTGGAAGGAAGGAACAAAGGATCGATGGTATAGTTTGTCCAGCCCAGAACTGACTCCACTTAAATATTAACCCCAAAATGCTAACTCCCCAGGCATCTTCATTTTCCTACTTATTATTATTTACACATTTTTGATTTCCTTCGTGGGCTGAGACGTATCAACTCACTTCTGTCACATTTCAGGAAGCGCCTGCACGTTCTGTTCTAACTTGAGACACAGCGTCTGCTCCCGGCTGGCTGCACCACTCACACATCAGGGATCACACACACAAGGAGGCAGTCCAGCCCGGCTCCAAAATGCAGCCCCTTCTCAGATATGCGACCTAAGGCAGCTATTCATAAGGCTTCAAGGTTTTATCCTCATTGCCTATTAAGAAAGACAACACACCTTATAAGGATATTCTAAGGATTAAACGAAATAATATCTATTAAAGTACGTAACACTGTGCCTAGCATTTTGATTCATTTTTATTAGATACTAGCATGACAATTTTCATCTATTTGTATAAAATATTGTTCAAGGTCACCCACAACCTTCTTTCATATTATATGGTTTACATCTCAATAAAGTTTTTTTTTTTAAGATAACTTAATTCCAAAGATAACATACAGAATGGTCTAGAGAGATTGCTTCACTGTAAAGGTCAAACTTGACCCCAGCGCCCCATGGTGGTTTTATCAATGGCTTGCTCTGACCTTCCTTTTTTTTTTTTTTTAAATTATACTTAAAGTTCTGGGGTACATGTGCAGATCGTGCAGGTGTTTTCTGGTTTTGTTTTGTGAGACGGAGTCTCACTCTGCTCTCACTGGAGCACAGTGGTGCAATCTCAGGTCACTGCAACCTCTGTCTCTCGAGTTCAAGCAATTCTCCTGCCTCAGCCTCCCCTCCCAAGTAGCTGAGACTACAGGCGCACACCACCACACCCAGCTAATTTTTTGTATTTTTAGTAGAGACACGTTGGCCAGGATGGTCTCGATCTCTTGACCTTGTGATCCTCCCGCCTCAGCTTCCCCAAGTGCTGGGATTACAGGCGTGAGCCACCACGCCCAGCGTATCATGCAGGTTTTAAATGTTATCTTCCACAATAACCAGTTCTCTGCATCGGCCTGACTGCCATGGCCCCCTAATGCCTCCTTTCCCAAATTTTCTCAGCCACTGAGTTCCTCGTGATTAGTCTCAGCTAAGACAATAGCAAATGAATAAATTACTTTCCTTAAAATTCATACTATTAACATGGAAATTACTAAGAAGTAATTTCTCCCAAAAAACATATACACTTTTTATAAAAAACAGAATCATGTTTGTGTTAGACTATATATAATTTTAAAAGTTTACACAGAAATAATTTGAAATTGATAGAAAGTTGAAAAGAAACCCCACCATGTATCCTTTACTCAGTTTTACCAATTACTAATATTTTACCCCATTTATCAATTGTTCCCTATGTTCTCTCCCTCCCCGCTTTATAAACACATACATACACATATTTTTTTTTTCTTTTCTTTTTTTTTTTTTGAGACGGAGTTTCGCTCTTGTTACCCAGGCTGGAGTGCAATGGCGCAATCTCGGCTCACCGCAACCTCCGCCTCCTGGGTTCAGGAAATTCTCCTGCCTCAACCTCCTCAGTAGCTGGGATTACAGGCATGCGCCACCATGCCCAGCTAATGTTTTTGTATTTTTAGTAGAGACGGGGTTTCACCATGTTGACCAGGATGGTCTCGATCTCTTGACCTCGTGATCCACCCGCCTCGGCCTCCCAAAGTGCTGGGATTACAGGCTTGAGCCACCGCACCCGGCTACACATAGTTATTATATGAATAAATAAATGAAACTTTTTCATAATTTAAACATAAGGCCTTTTACCCTTAAATACCTCTAACCTTACTTCAGTGGATCTTTCTAAAAACAAGGTTATTGTCTATGTAATCACAGGACAGTTTTCAAGTGCCTTTATCCTATCTACTATGTGTATTCCAATTAATTTCGTGTCAGTGTAAGATCAGATCTAGTTTAGGGTCAAGTATCACATTTAGTTGTCATGTTTCTCTCCTTTTTTTTTTTTTTTTTGCCAGAGACAGGACCTTGTTCTGTCCCCAACCTGGGGTGCAGTGGTGCAATCACAGCTCACTGTAACCTCCAGCTCCTGGGCTCAAGGGATCCTTCCACCTCAGCCTCCCGAGTCGCTGGGACTAAAGCACGTGCCACCCTGGTTAATTTTTAAATTTTTTTGTTGACACAAGGTCTCGCTATATTGCCCAAGCTGGCCTCAAACTCCTGGGCTCAAGCAATTCATACACCGGCTCTCCCAAAGTGCTGGGATTACAGGTGTGAGCCACCATGCCTGGTGAGTTGTCACGTATCTTTAGCCTCATTTAATCTGAACACTTCCATACCCTTCTTGGTGTTTTATACTGACATTTTTGAAGAATCCAGTCTATGTAGGATGTATTTTTAAGTAGGAATGCCTTAAAATATTTACTCTTGCTCTCTAGCCTCCAGCCTCATTTTACTTTTCTTCATAGAACCTATCACCACCTGGCACGGTACATATTTGTCTGTTGGATGTCTCCCTCACACAAGTATAAGCTATACGTAGTCACTTTCCAGAGTCCAGTACTATACCCCAGTGTCTAGAACATTATGGTACACAGACATGCAGTATTTGCTGAATGCTACTCCCAAGCTGCCCTTCTTCTAAGCCTCTCCTCCAGTGTTAGCAAAACAAGGACCAGACACCCCCACTCTGCACTACTGATCCCAGCTTTATCACTCACAGTGGATGCAGTTCAGCGCAGGAAATGTCTTCAGACTAAGAGGCGTCTACCCTCAAGTCAAAACTTCTCACAGAGGCCTAGCTCTATAAAATCATCCCACAAAGCTCTAGGCAAAAAAAAAAAAAAAAAAAAAAAAAAAAGCAACTGAACTATTGTAGAAAAAAGCCCTATTTAAGTACAGATGTATGGTGCAAATAAATTAGTTCAACTGAATCAAAACTGCATCATTTTGTTTTTTCCTAAAAAATATTTACATATGCATGTTATATATGTACATATATGTACATGTTATATATGTGTATACATGTTTATAATACACACACACACATACACACACACATTTTAATCTAAAGGCCTTCTTGACCTAAAATGATCTTTCTGGGCGGTGTCAGGACTTTCAGGCAAGGCAAGCAGCCAAAAGTTAAAATTATGCTGGAGAAGGTATGCAAAATTGATGCACTTCATTAAGACAATAAAAAAAAATCCCCAAACTTTATTGTTTTAATAAAAGCTGTTCTTAAATTGTGTTTTATTTACTTAATTTGATGGTATGTTTAGGAGGGCAATGTTTTACAGTTAAAGTACCCAAAAGGTAATTATCTGTGAAAAATTCTAGAAGAAAAATGGCACTGAGCTTAATAAAACACGAAAGCAAAATTACCCAATAGCAGAAACCAGAAGACAGAGCCAAGGGGAGAGTCAATCCTCCGATGAGCTTATCCAGCTTTACTAAGGGAGTTTATCAAGCCTAAACTCATCGGAATCATTCCCCCGAAGACTTGCTACTTAGGAAAACATATTATCCTCACACGCTGCTTTTCGACCCGGTGCACTTTATACCTTCGGTCTCAACAGGAGATGCAGCGTATCTTACTTCTCCCCCAATGATTTGGGAAAGAAAATAAAACAGCTTTAAAATATTCTATCAGGCTAGTGTATCATTCAGTAAGATGTACGAGTTGAATATAAGATACACCTGGGACTTCTTTAAAATGTTTTCTTGTAGGCCAGGCACAGTGGCTCACACCTGTAATCCCAGTACTTTGGGAGGTCAAGGTGGGATCATCACTTGAGGCCAGGAGTTCGAGACCAGCCTGGCTAACATGGTGAAACCCCGTCTCTACTAAAAATACAAAAATTAGCCAGACGGGTGCCTGTAATCCCAGCTACTCAGGAGGCTGAGGCAGGTGAATCACCTGAACCCGGGAGGTGAAGCGTTCAAGGATCACACCACTGCCCTCCAACCTCGGCAACAGAACAAGACCTTGCCTTGAAAAAAAGTTTTCATGTGGTTTCATGTTAGTTTCAAGTACTAACCCTCTTCAACCTCCAGTGGCATTCATACCCTCTGCCCTCTGTAGATGGAGAAGCTACGCTTCTAGAACCCGGGATAGGAGCTAGCTCTGCTCATAAGCAAACCACCCCAGCACCAGAGGGTTTTGTCAAGGAAGAGCCACTCAACAGATACCATTAATCATTATTTTATTCAAATAAAGGGGAGAGAAGTAGCACCTCCCCCAAAGAGCATTAAACTTTAAACACTTCAAATTATATCAAGTGAAAGCAATTCAGAGTAACAAGAAGAGAAGCCTAATCTGAACTGTCAGGAATTTGGAATTATCAAACATCTTCAAGGACATCAGATGTTAAGACTTTCGAGTGAAGAATATAATGAGAAGCAGGTTCATCAGTGACTGCCTGATGGAGAGCATCTCCCTGCAGATAAAACCACCAACTCCACAGTGGCCCTTGAGAGAGCGCCATGTTTTAAAACACATTTTTAATGATTCAAATTTTAACCACTTGAGTAACTACATTTTTAAGATGCAATTGACCAACGCACAAGTTGAAAGTTTTGAATAATATCACAAGGCAAACCTAAATCCCTACATACTTTCAATCATAAATCTCCTGCTCCCCCAACAGCACCCCTGGCAACCGCTACTACTGGCCTCTTATGTGTCCTTCCAAAGATTGTGGAGAGAGAAAGAGGGAGAGAGGGAGAAGGGGGGAACAAAGGAGGGAGGGAGAGAGGGGGGAGGGGGGAGAGAGGGGGAGGGGGGAGAGAGGGGGAGGGGGGAGAGAGGGAGAGAGGGAGAGGGGGAGAGGAAGAGAGAGTGTGTGTGCGTGTCTCTATTGTTTCTGTTTGTTTTGACCAATTGATCAGTTCTGGTACACCTTCCCCCGCCCCTATGTGGTTTTTTGTTTTTTTTTTTTTTTTTTTTTTTTTTAAAAAGACAAAGTCTCATTCTGTTGCCCAGACTGGAGTGCAGGGGCGTAATCATGGCCCCTTGACATCCCTGGGCTTAATCAATCCTCCCATCTCAGCCTCCCAAGTATCTGGGACTACAGGAGCGTACCACCACCACAGGCTAATTTTTTGTGTGTTTCTGTAAAGACAGGGTTTCCCTATATTGCCCAGACTGGTCTCGAACTCCTGGGCTCAAGCAATCCTCCCATCTCAGCCTCCCAAAGTGCTGGGATTACAGGCATGAGCCACTGTGCCCAGGGTGCTATGTTTTTTAACCTTTTCATCAACTTTAATAAATTAAACTTCTCTTTTATCTCAGAAGTTCAGTTGTTTATCAGAAATACCCCATTTCATTTCACAAGCTGTGCGTTTCCAGTCTTGGGCAGTCATGCACTGCTTGTTTCCCAGGGCCCAACTCAGCTAGGTCCTGAAAGCCCAGCACTGCTGGTGGAGACTCATTCCATGTCTGGCTCTGTAGTAAGAGCATGACAGACACAATCTCATTCATCCTCACATCAACAATTATTGTCCCCATTGCAAGGAATAACTTGCCTCAAGGGGCACTATAGGGTTAGTTCTGAACCCAGTACTGCTCCCCCTCCCCCCCCAACCCCGAGCCTAGAGCCCTTGCCTTTAATCCCACAGCATCACAGAAAGTGAGACGGGAGCCACTCAAAACCAGATGCACAACGTGAACAAGGCCAGCCTGGCTGAGTCTGGATTATCCTGGAGCTTTCTGATGCATGAGGAATATAAACATTCAGGCAGTCTATCAAATCTTTTAGCGGGAAACTCATCACAGTCAGATTTAGAGATGCTTCTTAGCTACGCCTTCACGATCATCTTCAGGTGGAACTTGGCTTAACAACCAAGTTATCAGTCAGCAGAAATGTTCTAGCAGAATTGGGTGAATTTGTGTTATAAAAAGAATATTGTGGCATGCTTAATGTTACTTAATCCTAACAACTGCCCTGTAGGGTTGATGTGATTATTTTGCCCAATTTACAGAAGTGAGAACTAGGCTAAGAGAGATTACTCTTTTGCTGAATTACTTGAGATTACAAAGCTAGGTAGTAGCCTGTGAGTGGCCCAGGCACAGCCAGAAACCAAGTTTTTTTGACCTATTTCCCTACACTGTCTACCACAACAGATTCTCCACTTGTTCTAAAAAAAACTATGTGGAAAAAAACGGGAAAAGTAAAGACACAAACCATGAAATGGGAGCTGGAGCTTCTCTAGAAGGGTAGCCGCCCAGGGAGGGCTTAGAAGCTCCACACCGCTTCCCCTATACCTCACCTTGCCTATCTCTCCATCTGTATCCTTTTGTGACACCTTCTATGATAAACTGGCAAACATAAGTTTCAAAGGGCAGATTTACAATGTGTACAGGTACTTGCCTCCAGCCATGCAGGCTGTTCTCATCAGTGCCACACTGACCCACAAAATCCTGGAGGTGACCAACAAGTTCATGACAGACCCAATCCCCATCTTGGTGAAATGGCTTTCTGTTGACCTTTCCCTTTCTGCCATGGGATGCCACAGCAAGAAGGTTCTCGCCAGACACCAACCCCTCAATCTTGGACTTCCATCAAGGCAACATCATTAATGCCATCACAATCCCAAAATGAACCTTCCCCAGGCTCCTTAAGTTTATTTTTCTGTGCATCAACTGCTTGTACTAAGACAGTGGAAAGGGCTTTGGTTCCACAGTTCGTCACAGCACCCTTACCTTGGAGTATAATCACATTTTTCTTAGGGAGGCCAAGAGCCCAGTAAAGAGGATGGCACTTCCACATGTAATCAGACTGGCCCTTGGGGCCTAACAGTGACTGAAATTTTTGAATGGACTTGGAGGTTGCAATGTAGGACTTACTCCAAAAACAGTTCCATTTGGGCGTTAAGAATAGATTAAGAATGCTGTGGTGAACATTGCTCACATATACCTGGTAATCCTCTACCTCCTGCACACATTGGAACCAGCCTTTCCTGCCCCTTTACATGTAGGCTGAGTCAGTGAAAAGCCTTTTCTTTCTCTGTGCGCTGAAAGGCCTTGTATTTGAAAATGAAACCATACGATGTTGAAGAAGCCTATACTTCGGCAACCTCTGTATCATTCACTGCACGAAGCATGGTCACCAGTCACCAGACCTACCCTGGGCCAACTCTCTACAGGAAGAAGCACATCCAGAGATGCATTTTACTTGCCCCTAGGACTACGGAGCTGTAAAAAAGGATGAAATTAAGCATCTTGTTATTGGATGGTCAAAAGGAAAAGTCACTGAGTGAGTGACCTTAACCAAGTCATGAAACTGCGTAAGAAGGATTTACCATGGGAGAAGAATGAGGGGCTCCAGGCAGAAAGCCTCAAGACAATAAAGTGACAAGGAAGTGATCAAAGGGGACTGAATGACAGAGGAGACCAGGGTTATGAGCCACATTCTCCACTGTTGCCACCGCATCTTATCTGATGACCTGACCCACCACATTCAGAAAGTTCATGTATGCTTCTTGGTTTCTTCTACTCAAAACAATGTTAAAAATACCTCATTTCTCTTTTTCTGTTTTGTTTTGTTTTTAGAGGGAGTTTCACTCTGTCACCCAGGCTGGAGTGCAGTGGCACGATCTCGGCTCACTGCAGCCTCCGTCTCCCAGGTTCAAGCAATTCTCTTGCCTCAGCCTTCCAAGTAGCTGGGACTACAGGTACCCACCATCATGCCCAGCTAATTTTTTTTTTTATACTTTTAGTAGAGATGGGGTTTCACTATGTTGGCCAGGCTGGTCTTGAACTACTGACCTCAAGTGATCTGCCCACCTTGGCCTCCCAAAGTGCTGGGATTACAGGTGTGAACCACCACACATGGACAAAAATACCTCAGTTCTTAAGTCCACAGGTTATTAAATACACATTGCTCTGACCTACACTATGGATGAAAATGGAAAATTAAGCCAATAACATAAATTATTAGCTTAGAAATCACAGATTTAGAATAAGTTACGTTTTTCGTCAATGTGTTTATTTTTTATTTTCATCGGGTTGGTTTGGGGTCATTAAGATATTTTCAAGGCATATACAGTCATTCCTTGGTGTCCATCGGAGATTAGTTCCAGGACCCTTCTAAGATACCAAAGTTCACAAATCTTCAAGTCCTAATATCAAATGGCATTGTATATGCATATCACTTATGCACATATTCCCCTTTAAATCATCTCTAGATTACTTATGTCTAATGCAATGTAAGTGCTATGTAAACAGTTATTTGTATTGTTTAGAAAATAATGACAAGATTAAAAGTCTATTCAGGTTCAAAACAGATGCAATTTTTTTCAGAATATTTTTGACCCACAGTTGGTTGAATCCACAAAGGCAAAATGCACAGTTACAGAGCTCTGACTGTATCTAGAACTAGAAACTCCGAATTTAAATTTTAGCTTGTATCGTTATTCAAAAGTTGATTAATACCATTAATATTATTGGCCTCTTTGGTGCCACTAACCATTCCCTTGGCAATTTTGCACTGTTTACCTGTTACTGCCTAACTTCCCCAAAACAAGAGGTTAAACGTGACTACTATTTCAGCTCAGTGCATGCCAGGAATTCGGGCCAGTATCCCTTGGGTGATTCTTTCTGTTCTGGGTGGCATCACCGCGGGTCACTCAGTGGTAGCTGGCCAGTATCTGGACTTGTCTGGAGGGGTCATGAAGACCTGGATACATCCTAGTGCCTTGAGAGGGGCAGCTGGAAGCCTGGATTCACCTAGTCCCAGGGTCTCACAATGGGGTCTCTCAGTAGGGTAGTAAATATTTACAAGGTGCCTCAGGGCCCTGAGCCAAGGTGGAAGGGGCCGGTTTTCTTGCAACCCAGGCCTGGAACTGTCAGTGGCACTTCTGTCACACCCTACTGGTCAAAGCTGTCACATGCCAGGCTCAGAAATAGCCCTTTATGCCCTGCATGCCTCTATCAAAATATCTCACGTACCTCATAAATATATATACTTACTATGTATCCACAAAATTTGTTTTTAATTGTTTTAAAAAGAAAAATATAGCACCTGCCTTTTGATGGGAATGCTAACAGGAAAGCTTCAAAGGGTCTGTGACTATCTTTAACCTGCCCCAGCCTGAGACCAAAGGACCACACGTAGACATGCAAAGTATAAGCTCAAATCAAACTAAGAAAGACTGAAGCCTGGAAGCTTATTAATTCTAACAATAATAAATTACCAAGAACCCAGGAGGCGGAGGTTGCGGTGAGCCGAGATCGCCCCACTGCACTCCAGCCTGGGTAACAAGAGCGAAACTCCGTCTCAAAAAAAAATAAAAATAAAAATAAAAAAAATAAACAAATCCTGCATCAAGACAGTGCTGACATAAAAGATTTCTATGTTCCGCCCTAGAACTTTAACTATCATGAACAAACGCAACATTAAAATGTAATGCTTTGTTTTTAGAAAATAAAAATAAGAGGCTGAGCATGTGGCTCATGCCAGTAATCCCAGCACTTTGGGAGGCCAGGGCGGGTGGACTATGAGGTCAGGAGTTCAAGAACAGCCTGACCAATATGGTGAAACCCTGTCTCTACTAAAAATGCGAAAAAGTAGCCAGGCAAGGTGGCGGGTGCCTGTAATCCCAGCTACCCAGGAGGCTAAGGCAGGAGAATCACTTGAAACTGGAAGGTGGAGGTTGCAGTGAGCAGAGATCGTGCCACTGCACTCCAGCCTGGGTAACGGAGTGAGACTCCATCTCAAAAAAAAAAAAAAAAAAAAAAGAAAGAAAAAGAAAAAAAAGAACGGGAGCTAACACATGCAAATTATGTATCTGATAAAAGTCTCACTATTAAGACTATATAAGAACTCATATGACTCAATAAAATATAAATTTAAAAAGACATAAAAATTTTATATGCATTTCTCCAAAGAATATATATGAAAGAGCAATAAGAATAATAAAAGGTACTTAACATCATTCATTAGGAAAATGCAAATCAAAATTTCAAGGAGGTATCACTTCACACCAACTACAATGGCTGTTATGCTAACAAATGTTGGCAAAGATACGGACAAATTGCTGATAGGGATTTAAAATGGCGCAGCTGCTTTGGAAACCAGTCTGGTTGTTCCTTAAAAATTAAACATAGAATTACTATATGGCCCAGTCATTTCGCTTTTAAATATACACTCAAAAGAATTTAAAACACACACACACAAAAACTGGCATACAAATGCTCACAGCAGCATTATTTGTAACAGCCAAAAAGCAAAAGCAACCCAAATATGCATCAACTAATGAAGGGGTAAAAATTATGGCATGTCCATACAATGGAATATTACTCTGTCGTAAAAAAGGAATGAAGTACTAATTCATGCTACAACAAAGATGAACTTTGAAAACACGATGCTAAGTGAAAAAAGCCAGACACGAAAAGCCACACTACTGCAAACAATCCATTTAAATGACATATCCAAAATAGGTGAATCCATAAAGACAAGCGTTAGTGGTTGCCACAGGCTGGGAAAGAGGGTAGGCGGAAATGGGGAGCGAGCGACTGCTCATGGAAACAGAGGGGAACAGGGGACCTTTTAGGGATGATAAAATATTCTGGAATGAGACAGTGGTCATGGTTGTACAATTTTGAAAATATACTAAAAGCCACTGAATTACACACTTTAAAAGAGTAAATTTTATGGTATGTGAATTATATCTTAAATTTTAAGAAAAGATGAGAGCCACTTGTTAGCTACACAACCTTGGGCTTGTTGCAAATCTACTCTGTGCCCCAGTGTCCTCACCTAGAAAATGTCCTCACCTAGACACAGTGGCAGTGCCTGCCTCACAGGGCTACTGTGAGAAATACACAAGATAATCCAAGAAAGGGACTTAGCATAGTACCTGCCAAATAGCAACGTGTTCAAAGACACCATTGACTATTATTTCCTATTCCCAAAAACGTATTCCTGGTGATCATTAGTTTCTTCTCTTTAAAAAAAAAAAAAAATCAAGAAACATTTTGCTTATTACTCTTGACTGATTTTCGGCTACTGGCTATCATAGTTCTCTCTATGTAAAAGGAATTCCCATACTTGATCAAATACAAAACCACAATATTTAGAAAAATAAAATGTGGTGTCTTACATCTAGTTTTTGAGGAACGCAAATCCAACACCACTAATACTACTGCTGTTACTAATACTGATACTAATACTATAGTAACAGGTAAAGGAGAGGAGGAGGAGGAGGAAGCAGGGTTGGTATTTGTTGAGCATTCAACATGCACTAAGTAGTTTACGTCCACCCCATGTGTCATGACAGTGCCAGAAGCAGAGGATGCAGTATGATTTCCCCACAGTCCCCGGCCTCCAAGGACACACAGTGGACCACGAGGGCACAATAAGATGTGCCATAATACCAGTGAGTACCGGTACCCATGGGAGCACAGAGAGAAGGCCATGGTGCCCGGCGAGGTCAGGAAGGCATCGCAGAAGTATGGGGGTTTTTTGTTTCTGTTTTTTGAGACAGAGTCTCACTCTGTTGCCCAGGCTGGAGTTGGAGTGCAGTGGTACGATCTTGGCTCGCTCCAACTTCCGCCTCCCAGGTTCAAGCCATTCTCCTGCCTCTGCCTCCTAAGTAACTGGAATTATAGACAAATGCCACCACACTCCACGAATTTTTGTATTTTTGGTAGAGATGGAGTCTCGCCATGTTGCCCAGGCTGGACTTGAACTCCTGACCTCAGGTGATCCACCTGCCTCAGCCTCCCAAAGTGCTGAGATTACAGGTGTGAGTCACCGTGCCCAGCCATAAGAATATAAGCATTAAAAAGCCCATGAGGGATACAGAAGAAACAGCAGTGACAAAGGCATGGAAGCACGGAGGTGTGCAGGGTACCTGGGGGGCTGTTTGTCTAGAACACTGACTGAATGATGGTAGAGGTGGAGGGAACCAAACTGGACCTGAAATGAGTGTGCATCTAATGCTAAGATAAAGTTTTGAACTTGCATTAGGAAGTCTGGTGCCACTAACAATTGTTTGAGCTAGGGACTGGCACAATCAGCAGACTCCCTTGCTCTTCTGTCCTTCACTAAAGCAGCGTCGGAGATGTCTGCTTCATAAATGGCTCCAGTCGGGTGAACATGTAGCCAGCCTGGACCACAGAGAACACCAGCTCCTGCCTTCAGACAGTCAGGCCTATGTTCCTACTGCACAGGTGAGGCAAGCGGAGAAGTGAAAGTGATCAAGCGTTTAATGCCAAGGTCCTAGAGAAGACCAGGACTCCCAATAGGAAGGGAGAAGAAACGAAGGGATGGAGGGACAGAGGGGGCGAGGGAGCTTCATTCAACCTCTGTAGATTAAAACAGCTGTTCATTGTGCAGGAGGAGACAAAGCTAGATATTGGTAAATTCCCTTCTTAGAAGCCATTAAGGAGTACTGGAAGCTTTACCAGCTCTATCCAACAGAACTTTCTGTGATAATGGAAATATTATATATTTGTGCTGTCC